>NC_057805.1:363144096-363410977 GCF_018294505.1 Triticum aestivum
GGGCGGTGGTCGCCGGCAGTGGTGGGGCGGTGGCGTGGGGATTGCCGGAGAAAAATCTCGGCACGGGGGGGGGGCCTAGAGGGATGGCCGGGGCGGCGGCGGACCGGCGGTGGGGAGTGTTTTCGAGGCGGGCGGGGCGGCGCACCGCCGGCCGCGGGCGGCGGGGGGCGACTGTTTGGCCGGTGGTGGCTGGCGGCTCAGGGGGGTGGAGGTTCAAGATGAACTGCAGGCCCTTGATTTCGTATCCAACGGCTGCAAAATCGACTGACTAGAGATGAAAAAGTCAGTCGACTGACGTGTAGCCTCACCTCTAGTGCGTTCAGTTTTGACAGTAAAATTCAGTTTCGACAGCAAAATTCAGTTTCGACAGTTAAGTTCAGTTTCGACAGTTAAATTCAGTTTCGACAGTTAAGTTGAGAGATGAGCGGCTGATGTATACATCTAGCACTTTGTGGTTATGTATTTTACGTCATCTATTGGAGATGCTATTAGAATTCCACTCAGGTTAACGTTGTCTCTCTTGTCCTGCTTCAGCCTCGGCGTCGTACAACTCACCGGAGCTGCTCCAATGATGAAACCCTCCATCACAGCGGAGCAGTACCTCAGGCTCCATCTCCAGACGCCTAAGATCTTCTTCCCCTCCTCCGACAGCCAAGTCAGCCGGAGCATCCTCACCGGCCAACCCAATCACGCTGAGATCGACATGGCTTCGCCAAAGAGGTTGTACACTTCTTGTGGTTTGACTTAATCTCACCATGCTTCTTTGCATCCCGTGATCTTCCAATTCTTGTGAACCAAACACCCAGATTGGCAGAAATCATGTGTTTTTAAATCTCTGTTTTGCATGTGCATTCCTATCCTATTCCTGTCTATTTCCTATCCCTGCATTGTTAGAATCCTCAAATTCAAACAAGCCCTTACAACATTACTTCTGTTACAGATATGTGTCAAAGAAAACCTTGTGTGGTTTGTCCTGCTCCTGCGGTGCTGTGTTCCACCCCAGCTCAGCTGCTCCATCGACGGAAGGGTTCACCACAGCAGGGATCCGCTCTCCAGACTGTCTTTCGCCGCCTCAGATATTCTTCCCCCACGCCGGCAGCCACGACAACTACATTACCAACATCAACTGAGCAGATGACCTTGAGGACTACACGGGTCCACAAGAGAGGTCGCACTCTTCCGTGTCTGTTACGTTATGCATCGCTTAATATGATGACATGCTACTTTATCGTCGTGTTCACCTATTAGACTCCAACTCAGGTCCAAACTTATGCTGAAACTTGAGTTTTTAAATTGTTGTGGGGTACATATTGGGGCAGCAATCAGTACTATCTGTCTACTATCTGGTTAATCTCGGGTGTCTACTATGAGTTTCATGTTGGGTGCAAACAAACATTAAAGCAGCCATTATCTGTATTTTTTTAACTAAAGCTATTATCTTCCTGCTATCATTGGTTTGGGTCTATCCACAGTTTGCTACCTTCACTCTGGATTTGTGCATGCACTGCTTACAAAATCTCACTATGTTTTATTCCTATGCATGTCAGTTATTGTACACAATGGAACTGAACATGTAGAGCAAAAGAGACGAGCCTTGCGTGGAAATAAAATTTCATGCAGACGTCGCTCCATGGTGGGCGCAAAGGCAGCCCCCTCCACCCATTTCGGATCGTAATCAAGAAGGAAGATAACTGTTCTGAGGGGGATTCAGAAGCAGAAGACCACTCCTATTTACCCCATGAGGTTTTCGCTCTAACTTGGCATGTTGATGTTGGTAATATCATGCATATGGTACCTTGCATTGCTGTCATGACCGGTTTTTCAATAAAATAATTATTGAGAGACCAATCCCTTTTACGGACCAGTAAGGAAGAATTCCTTCTCACTGGTAGACAATATCTTGGTCACAGAAGAAAAATACCAGGAGTACTAAATATAATACAAGGTTGAGCGGAGACTGCCCAACAATTTATTACATGCACGCCGATAAAACAAGACGGCGGATAGGGTGGCATACTACTAACTCACGATAATAACGGTGGTGGAAATATCACCGCGAAGCGAGTGACATGACTCCTGAAGACTACAGCTCTTCGAGCGTCGGAGTGAGGCTCGAGGAGACTTATTGCGGGTGGCAGAAGCGTATATAATACAAGTGACCAATATCCGGGATCGCACAGGACTGACTGGGACTCCTCTAGGCGTCGGACGCGTTATCAAACTCTTCATCCAAGAGATCGCCTTCGTCAACATCTGGCCAAATCAACAAGCCAGGTGAGTACTATGAAAGTACTCGCAAGACAGTTCGGACAAAAGATATAACAAGTGTAAACATGAAGCATATGAACAATTTATCCAGCGCGTTCAGACATAGAGATAGTAAATACTGGGTGCCAAGCGAGGGTCTGAATGATGCCTCGAGCAGAAACTGCAGAATAGTAATACTGGTGCCAAACGAGGGTCTGAATGACTCCTCGAGAGGAAACTGCGAGAATGATAATGCTGGTGCCAAACGAGGGTCTGAATGACTCCTCGAGAGGAAACTGCGAGAATAATAATGCTGGTGCCAAACGAGGGTCTGAAGGACTCCTCGAGAGGAAACTGCGAGAATAATAATAATGCCACAGTCGGACGTCTGAGCGACATCACATAAAGGGCTTATAACAGAAAATAAAAGATGAACATGCCACAGTCGGACGTCTGAGCGACATCACCTAAAGGGCTTATATTTAATGTAAGAAACAAAAACACGCCACAGTCGGACGTCTAAGCAACGTCACATAAAGGGCTTATATTGCAGTTCAATAATTTAATAGTTCGGGAACATAAATTATCACAAGTACGAGACGAATAAAAATTTAGTCCATCCACAGGAATAATAATTAAACTAGATTTACCACTTGAGCTTGTTCACCGGGGACAAGTTTTCCACGCGGATAGATATGGATATACTGATTACACTACTTGATCATGGATACGATGACTTGGAAGGAATTGACTCTGCAGAGTTTGTACTTAACCACAGCCAACGGATTTCAGTAGTCACAGGGACTAGTTCCGTTTACGGTGTTTTGGAAGAAACACGTCTAACCAGTACACAACCAATTCAACAATCCGAAGCCAGGGATCACCCTCAGCAACGTTCAAGAAAAACCTTGAGACGGGGAGGCTACAACCTCGCGTAGCATGGGATCAAATTTCTATACGCGCGCTCTAAGGGGGTGACCCCCCTCTCGGTCCCAACCGGAAACACCCATGCCCCCTGACCGGATGACTGGCTTTAATCCTGGGCCAAGGTACCATCATCCCGGCCCCTCTGTTTGGTGTGTACACGGAAAGGGGTTACCAACTTACTAAACCGTATCCTGGCAAATGAAACATGTGGTAGCACGGAAGGGGGAAAGAACGATAACGTGACTCCGTCCACGTTAGTGTCAGAAATAGTCGGATGACGAAAGGCTGGTATGCTACAACAGTACCACCTTGCTGCCCTTCATGTCACCACATGATTAGGCCATCTCTCATCAGAGATCATCGCAACTTATGAAACATGCGGGGGAAAAGAACGATAACGTGACTCCGTCCATGTTGACGTCGGAGAAAGTCGGACGACGCAAGGCTGGTATGCTACAACAGTACCACCTTGCTGCCCTTCATGTCACCACATGATTTGGCCATCTCTCATCAGAGATCATCGCAACTTTGGAACATGCGGGTAGTTGCCTTACAAGCAACGAGGTATTTACCGACACTCATATGCCACGCACAAAACTTTCAAGCAAACATGCAAACACCTGTCATATCAAATGTTCAAAACATGCTTGCCTGGTTCTGAGAAGTCGGAGTCTAGCTCGGCGAAGTTCGCGGCTCCGTCACCTCTTCCGGAACCTACGGCAATCACGAAAACGGGCACTAACGTGAAAACCAACGCGTGCACAGAAACTTTTCCAAATATTTTTCAAATAAATCCCATAAAAAACTAGACAAAATTTGAAGGTTGTCAGAAAAAGAATCACTCAAAAATCCCTTTTTATTAAAAAGTTATAAAGGTTTCTGTCCAGGGACTTATCTGTAATGAAACAGAAAAGTTCCAGGGTTTTAACTGAGAAAACAGAAAACGGTTCGATTGGAAATGCGCAAGCTCAAGAGGGAAAGCGTATTTGCCCGAAGGCGCCAACAGAAAACGGTTCGAGGGAGAATATAACAGAGGCTGACATGCGGGGTCCACATGTCAGGTTTGAAAAGCTCGCCGGCGCCCGAAGACTGCGGTGGACGCCGGCATCGAACCACGGCGAGTTAGGAGGATCGGAGGGTACCAAGAGCTTCAGCGTGTTCTTCCGCGTCGGTGGGTGGTGGACTCGACCAACGGGGAGCACCACGTCGACGGCGACACTATCTCCGGCGGACTGCGGCTCGGGTGATGGTGGGGAACTCCGGTGGAGGGCTGCAAACTTCGAATTGAAGCGCGGGTCAGAGGGAGGGATGCATAGTGAAGCTACTGGCAAGAGAAGGGAGGCGGAGGTGCACACACGGGGGCGAATCGAGCTGGATCCCGTGGCGGGTCGCGGCGGCCGGAGTCGAGGAAGGAGACCTCCTCGGGGCTCTTCCAGTGGCTAGGCGTGCTCTAGGTGGAGTGCAGGGATGGTGGGTGCTCGAGTTGAAGCTTGGGGCCTCTATTTATAGGCGGATCGACGGGGTGGCCGTGAACGCAGAATCTCCGGCGAGCGATTACGGCGATGCAGTGGATTGGCAGGAGGTTTGAGTGGCCAGGCAGCATCAGTGGAGGTTACTGGTGTCATTCCACAGCTAAACGGAGTTGGTCTTGGCGTAATGGTGTCGGTCCACGGTGAGATGGCCGCACGGGCTCGACGGCGGCAGAGAGCGCGCTCCGCGCCCTGCGGTTCATGACGAGAGCGGCAGCGCGTTCGGGGGAGTGGAAGGCCACGCGGCGAGCTCCGGTGGCTTGGGCGGCGCTGGGTGGCGCCGTCAGCGCCGTGCCTCCCGCTGGCGGCCGCAAAGCCGCTGCTGGCATCGGTCACGGGGCGGCGCACCTTCTGCTGCTCGTCGCCGATGTCCGCAAGGTGCCAGGCGTTCGTGCGGTGGAGGAACAAGTGGGAGGGGACGAGGAGCAAGGCGACACAGTGGCACTGGTGAGATCGACGTCGGTTTCTGAAGAAAACGACAGTGCACTTCAATGTTCTCTGAACTTAACTGAAACTTGACACTGACAATGCACTGTAGGTGTTCGACAGAAAGATTTGGCTATGAGATAAATTTTTCTGGGGCTGTAACTTGGTGAGGTGACCACTCATTGCACCCAGAGGCTGCCTAATTTTACTTGGAATTTTTGGAGAAGGATTTGAATGAATTTCACCAAATTTGACAAATCTGGTCCAAACTTGCAGCAAGTGTAGTTTGAAAAATTTGAACTGAAGACCAGTGGATCTTCATGGATCTTGGTTGAGGGTTCAAAGGACTAGGGAGGAGAGTTGGTTTGGGGGCGAAAATCAAAACAGAAAGTAGAGTTCCTTTGTAAATCACCAATGGATAGAATAGAAGACAGAAATTTATTTGAATAAGATTTAAATGGAAAATAAACATAGGGGAGGTTCAACTTGCTGGATTTGGTGCAAAACATGATCCAAAGGTGAGGGAAGGGTTAGGAGAGAGCATTTGCACTAAGGCCATGGCAAGGGAGAAATGTTGAAAGTGGTAAAGGGTTATTCCAAAGGCCATAGTGCAAATTTCAAAGAGATCTTCAAAAGGTATTTTTCCCAAGTGAAAAGCATTTTGTCTTGAGTCCAAATGAATAGTAAGAACCTCCAAGACCAAAAACATATCTTGGGTGAATCCAAATAAAACTCTTTGCCATAAAAAAATATTTGGAAGGGAGAGTACTTTTGAAGAAAAATTTAAATCGCCTCCCTCAAGTCAAATAAAATCTTTTGAAAAATCCAAATAAAAACTTGGGTGTCACAACACCTACCCCCTTAGGAAAAATCTCGTCCTCGAGATTTCTGCTGATCCTCAAATAGATATGGGTACTCTGCCCGGAGAAAATCTTCCCTTTACCATGTAGCTTCATCCTCAGTGTGGTTGCTCCACTGAACTCTGAAAAACTTTGTCGTTTTCTGACGGGTCCTCCGTTCAGACTCTTCCAATACTGGCCTCTCTCTGTAGGTGAGGTCTGGTTGCATATCTATGTTCTCATGAGGTACATGCTTCTCCGGGTTACTCACACATTTCCTCAACTGTGAGACGTGGAATACGTCATGGACGTCTGACAGCTCCTTGGGTAGGTCTAGTTGGTAGGCTACCGTGCCTCTTCGTGCCTTTACACAAAATGGTCCAATAAATCTTGGGGCTAGCTTCCCCTTAATTTTGAACCGTTGCAGACCCCTCATGGGAGATACTTGGAGGTATACGGAATCACCGGGTTCAAAGCTGACCTCACGATGCTTCTGATCATAGTAGCTCTTTTGTCGGCTCTGTGCTGTCTTGAGTCTGTCCCTGATTTGTTTAACTTTCTCCTCGGCCTCTTTAAGCATGTTCGGGCCGAAGATACGGCTGTCACCTGTTTCTGACCAATTCAGTGGGGTACGACACCTCCGTCCGTACAATGCTTCAAAAGGTGCCATTTGCAAGCTGGCTTGGTAACTGTTGTTGTAAGCGAATTCGGCATACGGCAAACTCTCTTCCCAACTGGATCCATAGGTGAGCACACAGCTCTTAGCATATCCTCTAGGATTTGATTTACACGTTCCGTTTGTCCATCAGTCTGAGGGTGGTACGCTGTACTGAAAGCTAGTTGCGTGCCCAGAGCTTGTTGTAGGTGATCCCAAAATTTGGAGACGAATTGGGTGCCTCGGTCTGATATTATAGTCCTTGGGACTCCATGCAAGCAAACTATATAGGAGAGATAAAGTTTGGCCAGTCTTTGTGTGGAGTAGGTAGTCTTTACGAGAATGAAATGAGCAACCTTGGTTAGTCGGTCTGTGATGACCGATATGGCGTCATTCCCGCGTTGTGATCGGGGTAATCCGACAATGAAGTCCATTCCTATTTCATCCCATTTCCACTCCGGTATCCTGTTTGGCTGGAGTAGCCCTGCTGGCTTATGATGCTCGGCCTTGATGCGCTGACATGAATCGCAACAAGCAATGAATGTGGCTATATCTCTTTTCATACCGTGCCACCAAAATCTTTCCTGAATGTCCTTGTACATTTTGGTTCCTCCAGGATGGATCGAGTATGGAGCGGTGTGGCTTTCGGTTAAGATTTGTTGCTTGAGTTCCTCAATGTTTGGTACGCAAAGTCTATCTCCGTACCATAGTGTCCCTTCACTGTCTGTGCTGAACTCTGAAGCCTTACCAAGGTTCATTTTCTTCTTTATGCCTTCGATGCTGGGATGTCCCTGTTGAGCCTTCTTAATTTGTTCCACCAGGGTGGGTTGTATCTCTAGATTTGACACGGTGCCCTCAGAAACTAACATCATGTTGAGCCTAGTGAACTCTTGCTGAAACTCAGGCCTCAAGTTTTGCGGACCGTCATTGTCCGGGCTGGGGTTTCGACTAAGGGCATCTGCCACTACATTTGCTTTCCCTGGGTGGTAGTGAATGCCGACATCATAGTCCTTGACCAATTCTAACCAGCATCGTTGGCGTAAATTTAGCTCTGGCTGTATGAAGATATATTTTAGGCTCTTATGGTCCGTGTATATTTCACAGCGATTCCCCAACAGAAAGTGCCTCCATTCTTTGAGTGCATGTATGACTGCTGCTAGCTCCAAGTCATGTGTTGGGTAATTTTCCTCATGTTTTCGCAGCTGCCGTGAGGCATATGCGACTACCTTGCCATCCTGCATTAGTACACATCCGAGACCTTTTCGGGATGTGTCACAATACACGTCAAAACTCTTGTGAATGTCTGGCACAGTTAATACCGGTGCGGTTGTCAGCTTCTTCTTTAGTTCTTGGAAGCTCTGCTCGCATGCTTCCGTCCATACAAATTTCTTGTCCTTCTTGAGCAACTGTGTTATTGGTTTTGCCACAGTGGAGAATCCTTCAATAAATCTTCTGTAATATCCAGCCATTCCTAGGAAACTCCACACATCTGTAACGTTGGCGGGTGGCTTCCAGTCCAGTATGGCCTTGACTTTTTCTGGGTCTACGGCCACGCCTTCTTGGTTCAGTATATGGCCTAAGAAACCAACTTGTCTTAACCAAAATTCGCACTTGCTAAATTTGGCGTACAACTGATGTTTCCTCAATTCTCCCAAAACAATTCGGAGATGTTCAGCATGCTCTTCTGGTGTCCTTGAGTATACCAGAATATCGTCGATGAACACCACAACAAACTTGTCCATGAATTTCATGAACACCTTGTTCATGAGGTGGACGAAATATGCGGGGGCGTTTGTTAGACCAAAAGGCATCACTGTAAACTCGTATAACCCATATCTGGAAGTGAATGCTGTCTTGGGGATATCTTCCGTCCGTACCTTCAATTGGTGATATCCCGATCTCAAATCAATCTTTGAGAATACCTTGGCTTGTGCGAGCTGGTCAAACAAATCATTTATCCGTGGCATCGGATATTTGTTTTTGATAGTGACCATATTGAGGGCTCGATAGTCTATACACAGTCTCAGTGTCCCATCCTTTTTCTTGGCGAACAACACAGGCGAACCCCATGGTGAGGAGCTGGCTCGAATAAATCCTTTGTCCAATAATTCCTTTATCTGCTTCTTCAACTCCACCAATTCTGAGGGTGCCATTCTATAAGGCTTCTTATAGATGGGGGCGGTGCCAGGTGCTAGTTCGATGCTGAACTCTATCTCTCGGTCTGGTGGTATGCCTGGTAGTTCTTCGGGAAATACGTCAGGAAACTCACATACCACTGGAACTTTTCTCAATTCTGCAATGTCCACTTTGTTCAGTTTTGGTTGCTGTGATCATGGCCTTTCTTGAGCGGAAACTCTTATTGTCTTGCCGTGATGGTGAGTGAGAATCACTGTCTGATTGAAACAGTCAATGAATCCTTTGTTGGTGGTCAACCAGTCCATCCCTAAAATGACATCCAGTCCTTTACTCTCCAACACGATGAGATTTGCTTGGAATTGTAGTCCTTTGAACTCAATGACCACTCCTTGGCAGTAACCCTGAGCGATTTTCTTATTTCCGGGGGACTTGATGATCATAGATTTTTCCAAGGGAAGTATCGGAAAACCATGTTGCAAAACAAAACTCTTCGAAACGAACGAATGGGAAGCTCCAGAATCAAACAAAACCGTGGCAGGTACTGTGTTGACAGGGAACGTACCGAGCATGATGTCTGGGGCATTCTGTGCCTCTTCCCTGGTCACATGGTTCAGGTGACCCTTCCTGTGGTTGTTGTTGGGGTTGAAATTGTTGCGCTTGGGGGCTGGATTGTTTCCACCATTGTTTGGCTTGGGTGCCGAGTTCTTTGGCTTTGGGCACTGTTTAGCATAGTGCCCTTCTTGACCACAAGCATAGCAGGTGACCCCTGGACGGTATGTGTACTCCTTATCCCTGGCATGGAACTGTCCGACGGGCCTTGGATCAGTAGTTGTGGATCTCCTTGCTTCTGTCCGTGGAACCTCAGCCTTGCTTCGGTTGTTGCGAGCAAGAGTCGTCTTGTCCCTCTTTCGCTTACGGATATCTTCCAGACCACGGCGCTCATTCTCCAAGGTAATGGCCTTGTCCACCAGAGTTTTAAAGTCCGGAAAGGTGTGTACAATCAGTTGGCATCTTAGTGCTGGTGCCAGGCCGTCCAGGAATTTCTCCATCTTTTTGTTTTCTGTCATGTGCTCTTCGTAGGCATAACGAGACAGCTGGGTAAACTGACCATTGTATTCTGTTACTGACATGCCTCTCTGCTTCAGGTCATCGAACTCTCTCTTCTTGATCTTTAGGATGCTCCTGGGGATGTGTGCCCCACGGAAGCCTTCCTTGAACTCTTCCCAGGTGATGTTGTGTTCACTGGGGTGCATGTGTAGGAAATTTTCCCACCATGCTGCAGCTGCTCCAGTAAGGTAGTGTGGTGCATAAAGCACCTTCTCATGATCTGAACACTGAGCAATGATCAGCTTCCTTTCAATGTCACGAAGCCAATCATCGGCTTCCAGCGGCCTATCGGTGTGAGCAAAAGTTGAGGGGCGAGTCTTCTGTAACTCAGATAACTTGGAATGCTGTTGATAGGGCTCACGGTGGTTTCCCATATTGATGACATGGTTCATCATCTCTTGGTGTTGTTGCTGGCTTTGCTCGAAGAGACGGCATACTTGAGACAGGGTTGCTTCGCTGTCTTCTTGACTGGACTGACCCTGAGTGAAATTGTTGCTAGTCTGTGTCCCGTAAACCTCTTCTGGCTGATTGGGCATGGAGCGAGTCCACGGGCGAGACATTTTTCCAGTCTGGGGTATTATTTTGCGAAACCCATGACAAAAAAAACTGTGTAGCACAAGGAAAACTTTGCAAAGGCAACAATTTAAAAGATCTCAAGGTTTTCAAGGAAAATATAAGCGGTTTCGCATGGAGAAAAGACTGCTTAACACAAATCTTACACGCGAAATACAAACACATGATACAGCACTCAGGATGTGCGTACACATTCCTGACATGTTATTTAGGCTAGCGGACTACTCCGGAAGGCAGCAAACACACCAATACAAACTAGCGTACAGATTAAAACAACACATCAAACAAGCAGGCATAACGCGCGGCTACTCGGTGCTCAGTCGGAGATGGTGAAGATTTCCTTTCCCTTGCCGATGGCAAGACTCAGCGGTCCAGGAGAATCCACCTCCACCTCCTCTCTAGCTGGCTCCTGGCGCGTAACGCTGTGCTGCGGTGACGGTGCGGGAGCGACGGGCGGCAGAGCGGGTGCGGCAGGCGGTGCGGCTCTGACTGGAGTAGGAGCGATGACTCGGTCGAACTCTTCAGTGGTAGGCAGACGGCGAGCAGTGGCCAAAACGGCCGGTGCATACGAGGCTGAAGACGAGACGAATGTCAGAGGCGGTGCCGTGTGGAGAAGCTCCTTCCTATTGGCAGGACCGCTCCGGACTAAGTCCATGCGGGCAGCCACAAGATCGTCTACGAGGTTGTCGAAAGACTCCTCCAGAGCCTTGAGATACTCCACAACCATCTCGATGGCTTCATCTCGCTCTCCCCGATGGCAGGCGAATGCATAGTGACTGGTGTAAGGCACATGGCATGGGAGGTAGCGGTAGCGACGAGTCTTCATCGTAGGAAGGATGTCCCGAAGACGAGCTATCGCCTCACGGGCAGCCATCTGCATGGCATGCCTCTCCGTAGGCATGGCCCTTCCCACAAAACGGAAGTGGCGAGCAGCAGAACGTCCTCCCTTGAATTGCACCACAGCTTGGTGCATAGACACGTCGTCGCTGAGCTTGTGCTGATAGAGTGTGAACTCCGGGCGAGCTGCTGGCCCGATCGCGAGCTTGGTGATGGAGACGAGGAGCTTGACAAACCCCTCGGGTACGTTCGTGAACACTCGATTCTCACAGCTGCTGCCAGCCATCTACAAAAGTAGGCAAAAATTCTGAGTAGTCATGTCATAAATTTATGATGACCAACAGAAAATAGCTACAATTGCAAAATGCTGAAAAAGCACAAAAGACGCTAATAACTGATTAGCGATCGCACCTAGTGGCTTCCTACAGTCAGCCTGGCTCTAATACCAAGCTTGTCACGACCGGTTTTTCAATAAAATAATTATTGAGAGACCAATCCCTTTTACGGACCAGTAAGGAAGAATTCCTTCTCACTGGTAGACAATATCTTGGTCACAGAAGAAAAATACCAGGAGTACTAAATATAATACAAGGTTGAGCGGAGACTGCCCAATAATTTATTACATGCACGCCGATAAAACAAGACGGCGGATAGGGTGGCATACTACTAACTCACGATAATAATGGTGGTGGAAATACCACCGCGGAGCGAGTGACATGACTCCTGAAGACTACAGCTCTTCGAGCGTCGGAGTGAGGCTCGAGGAGACTTATTGTGCGTGGCAGAAGCGTATATAATACAAGTGACCAATATCCGGGATCGCACAGGACTGACTGGGACTCCTCTAGGCGTCGGACGCGCTATCAAACTCTTCATCCAAGAGATCGCCTTCGTCAACATCTGGCCAAATCAACAAGCCAGGTGAGTACTATGAAAGTACTCGCAAGACAGTTCGGACAAAAGATATAACAAGTGTAAACATGAAGCATATGAACAATTTATCCAGCGCGTTCAGACATAGAGATAATAAATACTGGGTGCCAAGCGAGGGTCTGAATGACGCCTCGAGCGGAAACTGCAGAATAGTAATACTGGTGCCAAACGAGGGTCTGAATGACTCCTCGAGAGGAAACTGCGAGAATGATAATGCTGGTGCCAAACGAGGGTCTGAATGACTCCTCGAGAGGAAACTGCGAGAATAATAATGCTGGTGCCAAACGAGGGTCTGAAGGACTCCTCGAGAGGAAACTGCGAGAATAATAATAATGCCACAGTCGGACGTCTGAGCGACATCACATAAAGGGCTTATAACAGAAAATAAAAGATGAACATGCCACAGTCGGACGTCTGAGCGACATCACCTAAAGGGCTTATATTTAATGTAAGCAACAAAAACACGCCAAATTCGGACGTCTGAGCGACGTCACATAAAGGGCTTATATTGCAGTTCAATAATTTAATAGTTCGGGAACATAAATTATCACAAGTACGAGACGAATAAAAATTTAGTCCATCCACAGGAATAATAATTAAACTGGATTTACCACTTGAGCTTGTTCACCGGGGACAAGTTTTCCACGCGGATAGATATGGATATACTGATTACACTACTTGATCATGGATACGATGACTTGGAAGGAATTGACTCTGCAGAGTTTGTACTTAACCACAGCCAACGGATTTCAGTAGTCACAGGGACTAGTTCCGTTTACGGTGTTTTGGAAGAAACACGTCTAACCAGTACACACCCAATTCAACGTTCCGAAGCCAGGGATCACCCTCAGCAGCGTTCAAGAAAAACCTTGAGACGTGGAGGCTACAACCTCGCGTAGCATGGGATCAAATTTCTATACGCGCGATCTAAGGGGGTGCCCCCCCTCTCGGTCCCAACCGGAAACACCCATGCCCCCTGACCGGATGACTGGCTTTAATCTTGGGCCACGGTACCATCATCCCAGCCCCTCTGTTTGGTGTGTACACGGAAAGAGGTTACCAACTTACTAAACCGTATCCTGGCAAATGAAACATGTGGTAGCACGGAAGGGGGAAAGAACGATAACGTGACTCCGTCCACGTTAGCGTCAGAAATAGTCGGATGACGCAAGGCTGGTATGCTACAACAGTACCACCTTGCTGCCCTTCATGTCACCACATGATTAGGCCATCTCTCATCAGAGATCATCGCAACTTATGAAACATGCGGGGGAAAAGAACGATAACGTGACTCCGTCCACGTTGACGTCGGAGAAAGTTGGATGACGCAAGGCTGGTATGCTACAACAGTACCACCTTGCTGCCCTTCATGTCACCACATGATTTGGCCATCTCTCATCAGAGATCATCGCAACTTTGGAACATGCGGGTAGTTGCCTTACAAGCAACGAGGTATTTACCGACACTCATATGCCACGCACAAAACTTTCAAGCAAACATGCAAACACCTGTCATATCAAATGTTCAAAACATGCTTGCCTGGTTCGGAGAAGTCGGAGTCTAGCTCGGCGAAGTTCGCGGCTCCGTCACCTCTTCCGGAACCTACGGCAATCACGAAAACGGGCACTAACGTGAAAACCAACGCGTGCACAAAAACTTTTCCAAATAATTTTCAAATAAATCCCATAAAAAACTAGACAAAATTTGAAGGTTTTCAGAAAAAGAATCACTCAAAAATCCCTTTTTATTAAAAAGTTATAAAGGTTTCTGTCCAGGGACTTATCTGTAATGAAACAGAAAAGTTCCAGGGTTTTAACTGAGAAAACAGAAAACGGTTCGATTGGAAATGCGCAAGCTCAAGAGGGAAAGCGTATTTGCCCGAAGGCGCCAACAGAAAACGGTTCGAGGGAGAATATAACAGAGGCTGACATGCGGGGTCCACATGTCAGGTTTGAAAAGCTCGCCGGCGCCCAAGACTGCGGTGGACGCCGGCGTCGAACCACGGCGAGTTAGGAGGATCGGAGGGTACCAAGAGCTTCAGCGTGTTCTTCCGCGTCGGTGGGTGGTGGACTCGACCAACGGGGAGCACCACGTCGATGGCGACACTATCTCCGGGGGACGGCGGCTCGGGTGATGGTGGGGAACTCCGGTGGAGGGCTGCAAACTTCAAATTGAAGCGCGGGTCAGAGGGAGGGATGCATAGTGAAGCTACTGGCAAGAGAAGGGAGGCGGAGGTGCACACACGGGGGCGAATCGAGCTGGATCCCGTGGTGGGTCGCGGTGGCCGGAGTCGAGGAAGGAGACCTCCTCGGGGCTCTTCCTGTGGCTAGGCGTGCTCTAGGTGGAGTGCAGGGATGGTGGGTGCTCGAGTTGAAGCTCGGGGCCTCTATTTATAGGCGGATCGACGGGGTGGCCGTGAACGGAGAATCTCCGGCGAGCGATTACGGCGATGCAGTGGATTGGCAGGAGGTTTGTGTGGCCAGGCAGCATCAGTGGAGGTTACTGGTGTCATTCCACAGCTAAACGGAGTTGGTCTTGGCGTAATGGTGTCGGTCCACGGTGATATGGCCGCACGGGCTCGACGGCGGCAGAGAGCGCGCTCCGCGCCCTGCGGTTCACGACGAGAGCGGCAGCGCATTCGGGGGAGTGGAAGGCCACGCGGCGAGCTCCGGTGGCTTGGGCGGCGCTGGGTGGCGCCGTCAGCGCCGTGCCTCCCGCTGGCGGCCGCAAAGCCGCCGCTGGCGTCGGTCACGGGGCGGCGCACCTACTGCTGCTCGTCGCCGACGTCTGCAAGGTGCCAGGCGTTCGTGCGATGCAGGAACAAGGGGGAGGGGACGAGGAGCAAGGCGACACAGTGGCACTGGTGAGATCGACGTCGGATTCTGAAGAAAACGACAGTGCACTGCAATGTTCTCTGAACTTAACTGAAACTTGACACTGACAATGCACTGCAGGTGTTCGACAGAAAGATTTGGCTATGAGATAAATTTTTCTGGGGCTATAACTTGGTGAGGTGACCACTCAATGCACCCAGAGGCTGCCTGATTTTACTTGGAATTTTTGGAGAAGTATTTGAATGAATTTCACCAAATTTGACAAATCTGGTCCAAACTTGCAGCAAGTGTAGTTTGAAAAATTTGAACTGAAGACCAGTGGATCTTCATGGATCTTGGTTGAGGGTTCAAAGGACTAGGGAGGAGAGTTGGTTTGGGGGCGAAAATCAAAACAGAAAGTAGAGTTCCTTTGTAAATCACCAATGGATAGAATAGAAGACAGAAATTTATTTGAATAAGATTTAAATGGAAAATAAACATAGGGGAGGTTCAACTTGCTGGATTTGGTGCAAAACATGATCCAAAGGAGAGCATTTGCACTAAGGCCATGGCAAGGGAGAAATGTTGAAAGTGGTAAAGGGTTATTCCAAGGCCATAGTGCAAATTTCAAAGAGATCTTCAAAAGGTATTTTTCCCAAGTGAAAAGCATTTTGTCTTGAGTCCAAATGAATAGTAAGAACCTCCAAGACCAAAAACAGATCTTGGGTGAATCCAAATAAAACTCTTTGCCATAAAAAAATATTTGGAAGGGAGAGTTCTTTTGAAGAAAAATTTAAATCACCTCCCTCAAGTCAAATAAAATCTTTTGAAAAATCCAAATAAAAACATGGGTGTCACAATTGCTTACTGTATACATCAAAGATGTCATCTGCTTAGTTTCGACATGCTTTGTGCCAATGCCATATGTTTAGTTTCTTTATCGTATATGTGAATCATGCAATGCCATCTTGTTTAGCCAGGTATCATATATGTGAATTTTGCAATGCCACCCTAGTTATCCAGTCATCTTATATGTGAATTATATCATGACATCATTTTTTTATTACGTGTTAAATTTGTCAACAATTTTAGTACATTCAATTACTCTTCCTGTGCATCAGCCATTCGGCACGGTCATGGAAAAATCTGGAGTGGAAACAAGGTCTTCAGAGCAGACAATGCTATCTGACGAAGCGCATGTCTTGCTGGTTACAGATAGCTCCTCAGAGGAGGATTCAGAGACAGATGACCAGTCCTATTCCCCCCGAGGTGCATGCTCTAACTTGGCAGGGTTATGTTGCTCATATCGTGCGTATGGTATCTTGCATTGCTATGTCATTTGCTTAGTTTAGACATGATTTGTGTCAATGCCACCTGTTTAGTGTCTAATTACCATATATGTGAATTATGCAATGCCATCTTGTTGCAAGACATTATATATGTGAATTATGCAATGCTATCTTGTTGCAAGGCATTATATATGTGAATTATGCAATGCCATGCTGTTTAGCCAAGCGTCATGTATGTGAATTATATCATGTTGTCCTTTTTTTGTATTTCTCATTGCTTTTGTCGACAATGTTTGTATATTCAACTGCACTTCCTGTGCATCAGCCATTTGAATTGGTGATGGAGAAATCTGGAGTGAAAACAAGGTTTTCAGAGCAGACAATGCTACCTGCTGAAGCAGATATCTTGCTGGTTACAGATAGCTCTTAAGACGAGGATTCAGACGCAGATGACCAGTCCTATTATCCCCCTGAGGTGTATGCTCAAACTTGGCAGGGTTATATTACCCATATCATGCATATGTTGTATTGCAATGCTTAGTTTTTACATCATATACACAATATTGAATGCCATCTCCTTAGTTGATACATCATATATGGGACTGCCCTCTGCTCACTTCTTTAGTATATAAATCATATATTTGAATTATATCATGCCATGATGTTTACATAGACAGCATGTATCTGAATTATGGCATGCCAACCCATTTTCTAAAGACATAATATAGTTATACCATGTCATCCTGTTTACATAGTCATCATATTTTGAATTATGTCATTCTATCCGTGAATTATATCATGCCATCATGTTTCCATCGACGGCATGTTTGTGATTTATGGCATGCCAACCACTTTAATAGACACATCGTATAGTTATATCATGTCATCTTGTTTACATAGTCATCATATTTTGAAGTATGTCATTCTATCCTGTTTAGTTAGCCATCATACATGTGAAATTGTGTCATGCTATCCTGTTTAATTAGCCATCATACATTTGAAATTATGTCCTGCTATTCTGTTTGGTTAGACAACATAAATGTGAATTATTTCATGCCCTGTTTTCTTCCCTACTATCCATTGCACCTGTCTATCTTACAATGTCTGTACATTCAATTACTTTTCTTGTTTATCAGCCATTTCAATTGGAGGGGGTGATGGCAGTATCTGTGGGAGTAAAAACACGGTCTTCAGAAAAGATCGTGCTACCTGTCGATGGAGATAGAACCACGGTTGTACTTGCCCAAGAACCAGCCCCACCACACATAACCCAGACTCACGCAGATTGTACCCCTACCCAGTTGGACAGAGAACCAGCTACACCCCTTCTAACCCCAACCCCAGCAGATAGTAACCCAGTTCCCGTTGACACAGCACCATCTCCACCACAGAGCACCCAAACACGATCAGTTAGTAAGGCAACTGTAGTGCCCAAAGCACGAGGACCACCACTCCGAACCCCAAGTCAACGCTTAAAGCAGAAGAAGAATTGTTCTCAGGTCAGGTTCCGTAGCTATGGTTCATACTACTTTGCTCTTGCATCACTGTATTTACTCATACCAACTAATTTCAAATTTGAAGGATGCAATTGAAACTCCAATGGCGCAACAGGTATGTTTTAAACCTGTTTCTTTAACGTGTTTGCTGTTGTAACTTGCTCTATGTTGATTTCAGTTTTGATTGAACAAACAGTTATGTTCTCATGCCATGCACATTACAAGTGTTGTTATTGCTGTGTAGTTTCCCACACTTATATTCTGTCTATGCTGCTTTGTCTTAAATAGATATGATTCGAACTGTATCTATCTTGATTTGGCAACATAAACTAGAATGATATAGACCATACAGTGACCATACTACATAGATATATGTTTGTTTCATGCTGTTATCCTGTCGACCTTACTACTGAACTGGTTCACCAAAATGAGTTTCATATACTACAATGTAAACCTGTGATGTGTTTGTTTGTTTCTCTTTTAGAACGCGGATAAAATATTGGAGAAGAGTACCCCGTTATGCAATGGTAAAGGAAGTAATGCAGATAAGGTTCAAGATAGTGAGACATCCCCGTTGTTCTCCAAGAAAGCTGAAAAAAACTATATGGAAGACACTGAGACAACCCCAAAGTCATGTCTTGATGTAGTGTTCGAGTTACTGGCTACTACTGCTGGCCCCAGCTCTTCGAACTCGCTGCCTGAATCAGTTCGGCTTCTTGAGTCTCAACTTCAAGTTGAAAGACATCGATCAGATGTTATGCGACAGGAAGCCGAAGGACTGAGGAAGTCCCTGCAGAATTCAGATGCATACTTTCTGGTGCAACAGCAAGTGCTGGAGGATTTAAGCGCCAAACAAGAGAAAGTTAATAAGCTTGTTAATCATCTTGCCAGCATTATGGGTACCCTGGATATTGTTTCTTGAGCTCTTCTGAATTGGTTTCAGTTCTGGACTTGTTTTGCTGTGGCGTTTATATGCTGCTTTGTTCCCTATATTTGCACTTGTGGCGAACTTTGATGCCCAGTGGATGTAATATGTGTAATAGCCGTGATAGCCTAGCGTAAGTTGCTTGCTTATTTATTTCCTTATTTTCTTGTTTATTTGTTTTCTTGTAATCGGTGCAGTTCTTTTTCCGCGGTTTGCTAGTGGCCGCAATAACCTATCTTTTAAAATAGGCCACATTAACAATGGGCTACATATTTACTATAGTTAACATGGGCCTCCTACAGGCCGTAGAAACAGTGGGCCTTCTAAGGGCCGTAGAAACAATGGGCCTTCTATGGGGCGTAGACACAATGGGCCTTCTACGGGCCGTATCATCAATGGGCCTTCTACGGGCTGTGTGATCGGTTGGCCAAACATGGGCCAATAACAGACCACATTATGGTCGTAAATAGGCCGACCATAACGGGCTGTTGTTAATGCCGTATTTGATGACGCTATGAAAATGGCCCAACGTATTAACGGGCCACAAACGGGCTGAGTGTAACCACGGGCTGTATTTGGCCCACAAGCAGAAAATGACAGTAACGGGCCGAAAGTAAACGAATGCTGAAAATGAGCCCAATAATAAATGGGCCCTGAGAAGGCCGAAAGATAACATGGGCTGGAAACGGCCCAATGGAATAATGGGCCGTTAATGGGTATAAAGTGATACACTGTTCATTACAGCCAGTTTTACCACGGGCCGTTAATGGACCGAGGGTTACTAAGGGCCTCATATGGGCCAAAAGACGTCATGGGCCATACATGGGCCGGAAGTTAAAACGGGCAGGAATTATATTGGACGGCCCAGATGACACTACTGGGCCTAATTCGAATAGGCCGTAAACGGGCCCTGGGTTAGCGGGCTGTAAATGGGCTATATGCGAACAGGCCGTTAACAGGCTTGCCGTGGGTCGGCCCGCCACCTTTTGACCAAGTCAAACGGGCCGGCCTTTTCACAGGAATGGGCCTCTGTTGGGCCGTGCCACGTGTCGACGTATCATAGGCGCTTTAGGTCCAATGAGTGGATGACATCTGTCCCAACGGTGAGCCGACACGTGTTTCCTCCAGCCAATGATGGATTTACACATGGAAAATCCCCATTGGTCGGGGCTGTTAACGGGTTATCGGATCCAAAACCGGACCCGATAGCTTAACAGCGTTCCGTTACGGTGGATGCCACGTGTCGGTCACCCTTGATGAAAGCACTTCTGTGACGCGCGATTTATCGTCATGGAACTGGACACTTCCGTGATGATAATTTTGGTAATGTCATGGATCACTTCTACGACAGCACAGGTATGACTATCTTGATTCTGTCATAAATTTGTCATGGATGTACATGCATGAAAGAAAACGTGACCTACTGTGACAAACACGTATCATCACGGAAGTGTATTTTTTTATAGTGAATACTGCCGCACTTCAAAACTAGAACCGTCAATAAATTTTGAGCTTGCATCTCGTCACATTCCAAATTACTACCATGCTATATTTAATTGCAAACATGTTCACTCCGATCACAACCTAAATGGTTTCACACTTAGGAGGGTATTAGTACTCGGTTATAAATACTACTATGCCAAGATGACTGCATATTCCTCCTCAACTCCTGATCCAAAAAAAACAATCAACTCATTCAGCATCGTTCCCTTGCGTCTGCGATGGCCAGCGTGAGTTCTGGGTCGAGAGATTTCCACCAGGGAGAAGCGAGCATGGAAGCGGAAGCACGAGAGATGTCCCGCCTCGCCGCAAAAGCAGCGAGAATGTCCAGCCGCGCGGCAGTAGCAGCACAGAGGTCCCGCCGTGCCGCCGAAGCAACACAGAGGTCCCGCCATGCTGTCGATGTAGCAGACTGGTCCAGCCGCACCGTGGAAGCAGCAGAGATGTCCCACCGCGACGTGACGACCTGGGAAAATTTCTTCCGGGCACGCGAGGACTCTTACAGGCGCATGCATGCGATCGTCCATAGCCAGATGGATCAGATCTACGGCTGGGCGAGGTTGCAGGACGAGGCTACCGGCGTCATTTGACAACTAGGGGAGGGCAATGCGAAGCTCCGGGCCGAGCGCGACCTGCTGCGGCAAATATCGCCGGAAGGGCGAAGCAGGCAGAGGAGACCGCTACCTTGTTGCAGAGGACATGCGTCATCGTCAAGAAACTTATGGACGAGAATGCCATGCTCCGCATCGAGCGCAAAAGGCTGATGGAGGAATCCGTGGATGCTGCCAAGCATCGTATTAAGGACATGAAACTGATGAAAGAGATCATCGCCGCTTGCCACGAGAACTAGTCTCCGCGACCTGCTGCGCATAAAGAAAGTAGATATCAGCGAGCCAGATCGTTGTATGTGTCTTCCTTCTTCTTTTGTCCTTGTGTATTTCGGTCGTAGCCGCATGTGGCTTTTTTAATTATCTTCCTAATTATGTAAGACAATTATTATCCACTGTCCTCGTCCTATATATTCATCTGTCTTGCTATAAGTCGCAGTAGATGCTATATAGGTCCGTCGGATCTTACATCAAGATCCGTGCAAAATTATCTTTTCAGATTTTCTTTTTTCTCTCTTAAATCTTAGTCGAGTGAGACATAGCCAAGCCATTAAACAGGGGCTCGGGCACCATTAATGGAGACCTTGGGAGAGAGGTGGGCGGCAGATGGAGGTCAAAGGGCTCTCCTCCTGATAAGCACGCGCAGGGGTCTGATCGCACGCCTCCCGTACTCAAATAGCTACCCTGCACGGCGCCTCCTAGCTAATAAAAAAAGAGGACGCGTGGCGGCACGTAAATGGTAAGTAGAACGCCCACGGTTTCAATAATACTTGTGTTTCCGATTGTAACGTGACAGCACTTGTTCCAAAATGACTTTGCTGATTGTTAATGTGTGCGCCTTAACAAATCGGACATCAAAATTACCACAACATGTTGGTGCCATGTCATGACACCAAGCCAAGTTTCATGATTTTCATGCGTATTTTGGATTTACAGGAATTAAAAAACCAAGTTTCTCAATGTTTCCGGCCAAGCCACGACGCCCAGATGTTTGAATTTCACTCCCATTTCTTTCATGGGACCTAGAAATTTACCCGAGGACACACATGTGATTTTTCAACCAACTTTGGTGCACTGGAGCATGCGCTTGTAGTTCAAATTTGAATTATGCACATTAAATGACCAGAAACTCAATTAATGTATAAAAAGTCCAAACGAACCCAGAATAATTCCAATATTTAACACGACACTCATATAGTTCTATGTTGCCTCTATAAAGAAAATCAAGGGGGCAGCGTATATCGTTTCGCACACAAAGGTGACATGTTCCCTCTCAGAACCACGAGCCTTCTTGAGAGAAGCTCCGGTTTTCAAGAAGCTTATACCAAAACTTGTTCCAACTCGGCCAATTTTTTTACCACAGCATGTTAGTACCATGACATGACACCATGCCAAGTTTCATGATTTTCAGGCGTGTTTCGGATTTACAAGAATTTTAAAACCAAGTTTCTCAATGTTCTCGGCCGAGCCACGACGCCCAGATGTTTGAATTTTATTCTCATTTATTGCATGGGACCTAGAAATTCACTCGAGGACACACACATGTGATTTTTCAACCAACTTTGGTGCACTGGAGCATGTGCTTGTAGTTTAAATTTGAATTATGCACATTAAATGACCAGAAACTCAATTAATGTATAAAAAAGGCCAAACGAACCCGGAATAATTCCAAAATTCAACAGGACACTGATATAGTTATATGTTGCCTCTGTAAAGAAAATCAAGGGGCCAGCGTATATCGTTTCGCACACAAAGGTGACACGTTCCCTCTCCGAACCACAAGCCTTCTTGAGAGAAGCTCCGGTTTGCAAGAAGCTTATATCAAAACTTGTTCCTATTCGGCCAAAAAAATTACCACAGCGTGGTAGTACCGTGACATGACACCATGCCAAGTTTCATGATTTTCAGGCGTGTTTTGGATTTACAAGAATTTTAAAACCAAGTTTCTCAATGTTCTCGGCAGAGCCACAATGCCTAGATGTTTGAATTTCATTCCCATTTCTTGCATGGGACCTAGAAATTCACCTGAGGACACACATGTGATTTTTCAACCAACTTTGGTGCACGGAAGCATGTGCTTGTAGGTCAAATTTGAATTATGCACATTAAATGACCAAAAACTCAATTAATGTATAAAACAGGCCAAACAAACCAGGAATAATTCCAAAATTTAACAGGGCACTCTTGTAGTTCTATGTTGCCTCTGTAAAGAAACTCAAGGGGGCAACGCATATCGTTTCACACTCAAAGGTGACATGTTCCCTCTCAGAACCACGATCCTTCTTGAGAGAAGCTCCGGTTTGCAAGAATCTTATACCAAAACTTGTTCCAATTCGGCCCAATTTTTTACCACAACATGTTAGTGCCATCACATGACACCATGCCAAGTTTCATGATTTCCAGGCGAGTTTTGGATTAACAGGAATTTAAAAACCATGTTTCTCGATGTTCTCGGCCGAGTCACGACACCCAGATGTTTGAATTTCATTCCCATTTCTTGCATGGGACCTAGAAATTCACCCAAGGATACACATGTGATTTTTCAACACACTTTGGTGCACCGGAGCATGTGCTTGTAGTTCAAATTTGAATTATGCACACTAAATGTCCAGAAACTCAATTAATGTATAAAAAGGCCAAACGAACCCGGAATAATTCCAAAATTTAACAGGGCACTCATATAGTTCTATGTTGCCTCTGTAAAGAATATCAGGGGGAGGCAGCGTATATCGTTTCGCACACAAAGGTGACACGTTCCCTCTCGGAACCACGAGGCTTGTTAAGAGAACCTCTGGTTTTGCAAGAAGCTTATACCAAAACTTGTCCCAATTTAGCTAAAAATTATACATATGAAAACAGGGTTTAGATTATCCCGAACATCTCGCCACCTAGACCAATGTACTCTGATTTGAATTCAACATAAAATGGATACCAATATTTGAATTGGAGATTGTATGGTACATGTAGTTCATAGTGTAATTTGATTACTGCTATATGCATGTTTTTTGTTATCAAGATAATATTAAAATGATGGTATAACTTGACAACAATCGTATTCAAATAAGGAAAATTGATTCAAATTTAGTCCATATGGTAGACGACAATATATATGTTCATAGGGTGGAGTAAAATTTTCATATATGATGGAAGATCAAAATGTAGGACTACATCCATTATAAACCGCAAGGTCACCTAACGATATATTCGAATTCAACATAACGTGGATCCAAAAATTGAAATTCGAGATCCTGGCATTTGTAATCATATAAAAAGGGACATGACTCTTTCTTGTTGTGGGAATTGATTTGTTTTTTGTTGTTGTTGAGGGAAGTGCGAATTGATTTGGTACTGTACAGGGTAATCTTGTTCTCCCGATTTTTTTACATTTTTCTTGTAGTTTTTTCAACGGCATTTATAGCAATATAGTAAAAGGGGACATGACTCTATTGTGTCTTGTATGAATTGTTTTTTTGTACACGTTAAGTTTGTTCTGCCGAACATGGAATCCGCGCCTTGTTATCCCAAAAATTTCAAGCTCGAGTTTCTTTTGTCTCATCTACTGTGAAACTCCCGCCTATTCAACCCGCGCTGCACCTTGTTATCTCGAAATTTCACCGCGCGGGAAAACTCCCTCCGCATCCGAAATCGGTCCCGCAGCCCAGACACGCGAAATCCCCCTTCTACCCCTCAGTCGGAAATGCTGGCTCGGCGTCGTGTGGTCAAAACCGGTGGGGGTACGCTGGTAACTTACCCTACATTTCGGACAAGCGCGTCCCTAAGCCATGGCTCCCCCTACCTTCCCCTTCGTCCCCCCATTCGTACACCGAGGCCGCCAGAACCTGTGAAACCCCACGCTCCTCCATCGGCCTCCCGACCGCCGCCTAGCCGGAGACTCTTCCCCGACGATGTCGTCCACCGCGACAGCTCGCCGTCCCTCATCCACCGCATCGGATGAGGATCCGTCGTCGATCTCGTCGTCCCGCTGGATCAGCCGCCCCGTCCTCCACCTCCAAGGAGCTGCCCCGATGTTCACCTTGTCTATCGCGCCACCTCCATCCCCACAGCACCGTCTTGACCTGCCCCACCGAAACCGCAGCACCCTCACCAATTCCTCCGATGATGCCGAGGCCTACTCGGCGCCACCAAGGAGGTTCTGCACTCATCGCTGCATTTTATCTTTTATTCGATCTCACGGGGCTGCCGGTGCTCGATACCGAGCAGCCATGGCGGGTCTCCATCGACGGCGCCGTCGTCGGCCACTTCATCCATGGTGTCTCTCCCCCATGTCATTGCTTCCTCGGCGGCGACTTCCACACCGGCACTAGCTGTAGCTGCTCCGGCTCTCGCTTGCGCGGCTGCTGCTACTGCTGCTCCGGCTCTCGCTCGTGTTGTGGCTCTGTTCTTGCTATCGGTCGCGCTGCTGCACTGCTCTTGCTTTCACTCGTGCTGCTGCTCTGCTATAGTTGTCGGTCGCGCTGCTGCTCCGCTCTTGCTCTCGTTCATGCTACTGCTCTGCTCTTGCTCTCGCTCGCGCTGCTGCTGCTGCACGACCTCCGGCAGCTACAGGAGTTGCTGCTTTAGCACTCGCTCGTGGTGCTGCTGCACGACTTGCTCTCTACTAGTGCGTTCCCTGCTCGAGCCTGCTGATTTAGATCACCGCTTCTCTGCTACTAGTGCTCGAACGCCCTAAACATCTATTGCAATGCTCTGCTACTAGTTCAATTAGTTTCGACAGTAAAATTCAGTTTTGACTGTAAAGTTTAGTTTCTTAAGTTAAGTTCAGAGTGAACAGTATTTACAGCATTTGTCGGAGCGGCCGTGGCACGGCTGATGCGTTTTACATCTAGCACTTTTTGGTGATGTATTTTACATCATCTATTGAAGATGATATTAGAGTCCCACTTCATATTAACGTTGTATGTCTTGTCCCGTTTCAGCCTCGCCGCCGTACACCTCACCAGAGCTGCTCCAACAACAGAACCGTCCATCACAGCGGAGCAGTACCCTCGGTGCCATTTCCAGAGGCCTCAGATCTTCTTCCCCGCCTCCGACAGTCACACCAGCATCACTATCCTCCACGTCCAACCCAATGATGCTGAGGTTGACAAGGCTATGCCAAAGAGGTTGTACACTCGTCGCATCACTTTGTTACTCTGCATTCATGTCGATCCCTTAGGGATCCTTTGCGATGGAACTACTATGGTACAACTATTCGTGCATTTGGTTAGAAGGAGTGGAGAAAAGCAAAACTTCAGGATTTCTTTTCCTTTGGTGTCGCTTTCAAAGAAAAAACGTAGGAATTTTAATATCCACTTGGACGTCCTTTTCAAATTAATATGCATGAAGAACAGGACTAATTACATTACTGGCATAATAAGATTCATCTTTTTTTTCATTTTCACATGGTTTGACTTTAATTTGACCATGTTTCTCCATTCCTATGTTCTTCCAATTCATGTGAACCAAACACCCAGGTTGACGAAAATCCTATGTTTCCAAATGCTCTGTTTTGTACGTGCATTCCTATCATATTACTGTGTTTTTCATGTCCCTGCGTTTATAGAATCCTCCAATTCTAAGGAGCCCTTATAGATTTACTTCATTTTCAGATAGGCGTCAAAGAAAACTATGCGTGTTATGTCCTGCTCCTGTCGTGTCGTCATCCACCCCACCTGAGGTGCACCAACGACAGAAGCGTTCACTGCAGTAGAGATCCCCCCTGTAGACTTTCTTTCGCCGCCTCAGATCATCTTCCCCGTTGCCGGCAGCCACGCCAACTGCATCACCATCATCGACTGAGCAGATGAACATGAGGACTACACAGTTCTGGAAGAGAGGTCGCACTCTTTCGTGTTTGCTTACGTTATACATCGGTTATTATTACCTGCTACTTTATCATTCAAACTTGAGTTTTAAAATGCCTGTGGGGCACATATTGACGCACCTACGAATAGTATCTGTCTACTATCTGGTTCATCTGGGGTCTTCTATGTGGTTCATGTTGGGTGGGCAACAAACAGTAGATGATCCATTGTCTATCTTTTTAAACTGAAGCTATAATCTGCCTGCTATCATTAGTTTTGGATCTATCCAGTCGGTTGCTACCATCAATCTTGATTTCTGCATGCACCCCTTAGGCCTTACATAATCTAACTATGTTTTTTTATTATGCATGTCAGTTATTGTACACAATCGTACTAAACATGTAGAGAAAAAAGAGAAGACCGTTGCATGGGAATATAATGTCATGCAGACGCCGCTCCATGGTGGGCGAAGTGCCCCCCCTCCCGCCATTCCAGATTGTATACCAGAGGAAGATAACTGTTCAGATGGGGATTCAGAGGGAGTCGACCACTCCTATTTACCACCTGAGGTGTTTGCTCTAACCTGGCATGCTGATTTTGGTCATATCATGCATATGGCGCCTTGCATTGCTTACATTATACATCTTATATGTCATCAGCTTAGTTTATATTTGCTTTGTTTGAATGCCACCTGTTTGGATTCTATATCATACTCCCACCGTTCCAAAATATTTGTCTTTTTAGAGATTCCAACAAGTGACTACATACGGAGCAAAATGAGTGAATCTACACTCTAAAATATGTCTATATACATCCGCATGTGGTAGTCCATTTGAAATCTCTAAAAAGACAAATATTTAGGAACGGAGGGAGTATATGGGAATTATGCAATGCCATCTTCTTTAGCCACGCATCATATATGTGAATCATGCAATGCCATCCTATTTAGCCAGTCATCGTATATGTGAATTGTATCGTGCCATATTTTTTTCATAATGTATTCCATTTGTCAACAATGTTTATAAATTCATCTACTATTCATGTGCATCAGCCATTTGAGTCGGTCATGGGAAAATCTGGAGTGAAAACAAGGTCTTCTGAGCAGCCAGTGCTACCTGTCGATGCAGATTTCTTGCTGGTTACAAATAGCTCCTCGGAGGAGGATTCAAAGACAGATGACCAGTCGTATCCCCCCCCAAGGTGCATGCTCTAACTTGGCAGGGTTATATTGCTCATATCATGCATATGGTGTCTTTCACTGCCATGCCATCCGCTTAGATTAGCCATGCTTTGTGTGAATGCCTCCTGTTTGATTTCTATATCAGATATGTGAATTATGCAATGCCATGTTTTTCAGCCAGTTTTCATATATGTGAATTATGCACTGCCATGTAGCCAGGCATCATATATGTGAATTATCTCATACCATCCTTTTTTTCACAAGGTATTCCATTTGTCGACAATCTGTGTATATTGAACTACTCTTCATGTGTATCAGTCATTTGAGCCAGTTATGGAAAAAATCAGGAGTGAAAACAAGGTCTTCAGAGGAGGCAATGGTTCCTGTTGAAGCATATATCTTGATGGTTACAGGTAGCTCCTCAGAGGAGGATTTAGAGACAGATGACCAGTCCTATACCCCACCTGGGGTGTATGCTCTAAGTTGCAACGTTTATATTTCACATATCATGTATATGGTGTCTTGCATTGCTTAGTTTAGACAACATATGCACAATATTGAATTCCATCTACTTAGTTTAGAGATCATACATGCGAGTGCCAGCTGCTTAGTATATGAATCAATTAGGTCAATTATACCATGCCATCCTGTATACTTAGACAACATGTATGTGAATAATTTCATCCCAACCTATTTTAGAAAGACATCATATAGTTTTGTCATGTCATCCTGTTTAGATACTCATCATATGTTGAATTGTGCCATGATATCCTGTTAAGTTATCCATCATATTTCTAAAACTGTGTCATGCTATCCTGTTTAGTTAGGCATCATATATGTGAAATTGTGTCATGCTGTCATGTTTGGTTAGACAACATATATGTGAATTGCAACATCTTTCTATCATACAATGTCTGTACGTTCAATTTCTTTTCTTGTTTATCAGCCATTTGAATTGGAGGGGGTGATGGCAGTATCTAAGGAAGCAAAAACCCGTTCTTCACAAAAGACAGTGCTACCGTCGATGCAGATAGAACCATGGTTGTACTGGCCCACGAACTAGCCCCACC
Source organism: Triticum aestivum (assembly GCF_018294505.1). Taxonomy (NCBI): domain Eukaryota; kingdom Viridiplantae; phylum Streptophyta; class Magnoliopsida; order Poales; family Poaceae; genus Triticum; species Triticum aestivum. The sequence goes on from NC_057805.1 coordinate 363,172,991, forward strand.
ACAAATAAGCCAGACTCTTCCAGATTGCACACTTACACCGTTGGACAGAGAACCAGCTACAACCCATCTAACCCCAACCCCAGCGGATAGTAACCCACTTCTAGTTGACAAAGCACCATGTCCACCACAGAGTACCCCCACACGAGCAGTTTGTAAAGCATCTGCAGCGCCCAAAGCATGAAGACCACCACAGCGAACCCAAACTCCATGTTTAAAGCAGAAGAGCAACTGTTCTCAGGCCAGATTCCGTAGCTACGGTCCATACTCCTTTTCTGTTGCATCACTGTATTTACACATACCAACTACTTTCGAATTTGAAGGATCCAATTGAAACTCCAATGGCACAACATGTATGTTTTAAACCTATTTCTTTAACTGGATTGCTGTTCTAACTTCTTGCTCTATGTTGATTTCAGTTTCAGTTGTATAAACAGTTATGTTCTCATGTGATGCACATTACAAGTGTTGCCAATGTTGTGTAGTTTCTCACACTTATATTCTATCTATGCTGCTGTGTCTTAAAAATATATGAGTTGAACTGTGTCTCTATCTTGATTTGGCAACATAAACTAGAATGATATGGACAATACAGTGACCATAGTACATAGGTATATGTTTGTTTCATGCTGTTATCCTGTCCACCTTACTACTGAACTGGTTTACCAAAATGAGTTTCGTATACTACATGCTAAACCTGTGATGTGTCTGCTTGTTCCAATTGTAGTATGCGAACAGAATATTGGAGAAGAGCACCCCACTATGCAATGGTAGAGAAAGTAATGCAGATAAGGTTCAAGATAGTGAGACAACCCTGTTGGTCTCCAAGAAAGGTGATAAAAACGATCTTGTAGACAGTGAGAAAACCCCACGGTCCTGCGTTGATGTAGTGTTCGAGTTACTGGCCAGTACCGCTGGCACAAGATCTTCGAACTTGCTGCCTGAATCACTTCGGCCTCTTCAGTCTAAGCTACAAGCTGAAAGGCATCAGTCAGTTGTGCTGCGGCAAGAAGCCGAAGGACTGAGGAAGTCCCTGTAGAATTCAGATGCATACTTTCTTGTGCAACAGCAAGCGCAGGAGGATTTAAGCGCCAAACAAGAGAAAGTTAATAAGCTTGCTAAGCATCTTGCCAGCATTATGGGTACTGATAATCCCCAAGTGCAGGGAATCATCGTAGAAATTCCCAATGGTGGAAATGATAAGTATGGAGTGTCGAACCCACAAGCAGCTAAATGTAAGATCAATAATCTCTCAAGTACTATCTGCCACTGATACGACTCTACGTACACCGAACGTTTGCTTCCAACTAGAAACAAGAAATAAAACTATGTTGTGGGTATGAACAGGATAACTTTTCTTGATATCGGAGAGGTAGAACATAAAAGTAGGTGTTGTTATCATAAAGTTAGAATATATTTCTAAATATTATAAATCGCGAGTGTGGAATAATGATGGGTCGGTGTGTGGAATTATCTTAGGCAATCGTTAACAAGACCGGTAATCACTATTGCAATTTCATATGAGGGAGAGGCATAAGCTAACATACTTTCTCTTCTTGGATCATATGCACTTATGATAGGAACTCTAGCAAGCATCCGCAACAACTAAAGATCATTAAGGTAAAACCCAACCATAGCATTAAAGCATCAAGTCCCCTTTATCCCATACGCAACAACCCCCTTACTCGGGTTTATGCTTCTGTCACTCAAGAAACCCACTATAAGCGAATCATAAATGTATTGCAACACCCTACAGCGGGAATCCCTCATGCTTGCGCGACACGGAGGGCACAATAGGACAGCACCAAAATAAAACATACAACTCATACCAATCTTTATCATCAATCAACCCAAAGACAAAGGATATCTACTCAAAACATCATAGGATGGCAACACATCATTGGATCATAATATGTGGCATAAAGCACCATGTTCAAGTAGGGAATACGGTGGGGTGCCAGAGACAGGACCGCGTACAAGAGATGAGGATGGTGATGATGGTGGTGATGTTGATGAAGACGATCACCGCGGCGATGATTCCCCTCCCGATGGCACTCCGGCGCCACCAAGAGAGAGGAGGAGAGGTTCTCCCCCTTGTGCTTCCTCCTCCATGGCCTCCCCCCTAGATGGGGAGAGGTTCTCCCTCTGGTCCTTGGCGTTCATGGCGATGATGGCCCCTCCGGGATCCTCCTCCATGGCCTCCAGTGATGATGGCCCCCTCCGGCAGGGTGCCAGAGAGGGCCTATATTGATTTCTCATGGCTACACACGCTTGCGGCGGCGGAACTTCCGATCTAGGTTATTTTCTGGGGGTTTCTGTATTTATAGGAATTTTTGGCGTCGGTTTCACGTCAGGGGGGTCTCCGAGTCGTCCACGAGATAGGGGCCCACGCCCAGGGGGGTGGGTGCGCCCCCCACCCTCGTGGACAACCCGGGACTCTTCTGGCCCAACTCTTTTACTCCGGGGGCTTCTTTTGGTCCATAAAAAATCATCAAAAATTGGCACGTCAATTGGACTCCATTTGGTATTCCTTTTCTGTGATACTCAAAAACAAGGAAAAAACATAAACTGGCACTGGGCTCTAGGTTAATAGGTTAGTCCCAAAAATCATATAAAATATCACATAAGTGCATATAAAACATCTAAGATGGATAATATAATAGCATGAATACTTCATAAATTATAGATACGTTGGAGACGTATCAGGTACCCAGGATATTGTTTATTGAGCTCTTTTGAAGTGGTTTCAGTTCTGGACTTGTTTTGTTGCGGCATTTATTTGCACTGGTCGCCAACTTTGACAACCAGTGTATGTGATATGCTGCTTTGTTCCCTATATTTGCACTGGTGGTGAACTTTGATGCCCAGTGGATGTAATATGTGTAATAGCCGCGATAGCCTAGCGTAAGTTACTTGCTTATTTTTTTTTCCTTGTTGTCTTGTTTATTTGTTTGCTTGTAGTCAGTGCAGTTCTTTTCCCGCGGTTTGCTGGTGGCCGCAATAACCTATTCTTTAAAACTAGGGCACAATAACCATGGGCTACATATTTACTGTAGTTACCATGGGCCTCCTACGGGCTGTAGAAACAATGGGCCTTCTAAGGGCCATAGAAACAATGGGCCTTCCACGAGCCGTAGCATCAATGGGCCTTATACGGGCCGTATGATCGATCAACCAAACATGGGCTAATAACAGACCGCATTATGGGCCGTAAACGGGCTAGAGTTGGAATAATGGGCCGTTAATGGGTATAAAGCGGTACACTGTTCATTACGGGCCAGATTCACCACGGGTCGTTAATGGGCCAAGAGTTACAAAGGGCCTCATATGGGCCGAAAGACATCATGGGCCGTACAAGGGCCGGCAGTTACAAAGGGCTGGAATCGTATTGGATGGCCCAGATGAAGCTACTGGGCTTAATTCCGATAGGCTGTAACGGGCCGTGAGTTAGCGGGCCGTAAATGGGCTATATACGAATAGCCCATTAACACGCTTTCCGTGGGACAGCCCGTTACTTTTTGACCAAGTCAAACGGGCCGGCCTTTTTCACCGGAATGGGCCTCTATTGGGTCGTGCCACGTGTCGACATATCATAGGCGCCTCCTGTCCAATGAGTGGATGACATCTGTCCCAACGGTGAGCCAACACGTGTTTCCTCCGGCCAATGAGAATTTTACACGTGGAAAATCCCCATTGGTTCAGGCTGTTAACGGGTTATCGGATCCAAAACGGGACTCGATAGCTTAATGGCGACCCGTTACAATCGATGCCACGTGTTGGTCACCCTTGACGAAAGCACTTCTATGACGCGTGATTTATCATCATGGAAGTGGACACTTCCGTGATGATAATTTTGGTAATGTCATGGAACACTTCTACGACAGCATAGGTATGACTATCTTGATTCTGTCATAAAATCGTCATGGATGTACATGCATGACAGAAAACGTGACCTACTGTGACAAACACGTATCATCACGGAAGTGTATTTTTTGTAGTGTATTTGGTTGATGTTTAGCCTGTTGTGCTTAACATGCCTTTAGATGTACTTACACAGGACAATATTGGGAACATCTGTTGTTTACCATCGAGGTTAGTTTCATCCCATGGCTTATATATACTCACTATTCAGGATATCGGTAGCTGGTACCATATAGGGCGGGGGTTGATAAGGGATTAATCATTGAATCGGCCATTGAACTGAATATATCTATAACCCATTTATCGGTAGGTTACCTAGGGTCGTATCTAACATATCTAAGGCTACATAGCAAGATCCATTGTACTGAATGACTAAATATGCAGTCCTAGGCAACATAGCAACAAGGAAGGGTTGTTTGTTTATAGGACTAGGAGTGCCACACTTTGCCATACAATGTTGCCAAACTTGCCAAAGAGTTAGTTCTTCAAAACAAGAGCCACAAGTTGGCACGCCTAAGAGAATCTTGCCACACTTTTTGAGTGTATGTGATGTGGGAACATAGTGTGGCTTGCCTAAGATGTGGTTTGACCCAAACACACACCTAAGTTGGTCAAACTTGCCAAATCTTAGGTGTGGCAACCTTTGGCAAACATAGTCTCAAACCAAGAGTGTTACCTTAATGTTCTAATGATGTCTATATATACATAGAAGAGCAGCAAGAACACCAACAACACATCAGCAGTTAATTGGCTGATATTTGTAGAAATGTAATAAACTCCCTCCGCCCCATAATATAAGATGTTTATTCATCCACGCCGTGAATATATTGGATGCTTTAAGATCTTATATTATGGGACGGATGGAGTGTTGTACTACATCATATTGCAATTGATGTTTAGCTTCTAATGTTAACTTGGTGCTTTTAGGTACACGTCATTGGTAAAGATCCGTGTTTCGACCCTTTCTGCGTATGGGGCAACGAGATATTCATGAACCAGCTTCAAGAGAGGAAACTGGTAAAGATTCTTATTAAAATGGGTCAAAAGATGTCAATCGAACTATTTGTTTACACTTTATGCAAGACAACGGTGAACTGCAGCATGGTAAGTAAGAACTCTCTAGCTTCTTTTTACTGCCCATAAATGAGTTGCGTTAGATGAAAATGTCTGAATCTTTTTCCTTTGCAGTGGTTCCCCAAGCAGTTTACTCAAGATTACCTCTCAAACTACATGATTGGTGGGCATGCAAAGGTTAAAGTATTTCTACCATAACGCAATGACTATCTAGATGCCCTCATGAGTCATGAAGACAGTGAAGGATGGGCGATCGGCCATCACAAGGGGTTGGACTGAGTCATGTGTGCCTTCAGCATGGAGGAGAGCACAATACAGACATTCTTCTTGACCTTGTTCAACAACCAGAATGTCTTTTGCATCTTTCTTTACCGTGTTTAATAGTACAAGTATACAACCTTGGTTCATCATTCTTTATTTGGTGCTTATGTAATTCTTGAACATGTGTATCTGTGAATCGAATAATTCATTGGTTGTTTAACCTGATGGATATGAATAAAGTTATAGCCAACTTTCAAATTCAAATTCGGTACAATTTTAAATAGCAGCGATTTAATTAGGGTCAAAATATGCTCTGGAGGTCGTTACGATGCACACGGTCTGTAAAGCACAAACGTGTGTGATATACATGTACCTCTGACACGGTTTGCAGAGAGGAAACATGTGCGACCATGCACACAGTTGATGTTCACGCAGCGTGTGTGATGTCAGACAATATCGCAAATTGTGCGAGCAAACTAAATGTTTGTGATAGTTGCCTTATCGTACATGGTTTACAATCATGAACAGTTTTGGATGTCGTAGACATCGTAAACGTTGCACCACATAATAGCGTGTGCGATAGTTATCCTGTACGACACTGGTATGACGGCCCGACATTTCGTAATCCTATCCGACACTCATACGATGATTAGGTAATCTTCTTAATTACAGATCGCATATGGTTCGGGGGAAGGGAATGTGTGTGACAGTCTCCTGATCGCACACGCTTGGCAATCATGAACTGTTTGTGATGGAGTGTGCATCGTAAACGTTGCACCACATAATAGCGTGTGCAATGGTAATGCCATCACACATGAGTAGCAAAGATGGAGCATTTGGGATATTCGATGTATCAAAAACAATTGTGTGAAGGATCGCGTTTGGGATAGATGCCTGCAGCGCATACACTTAGTTATGCAAAACATATGCATCATGGCTCCCTATCCCTGCCGGTTTCCGGGTCGTGTGGGAAGGACCCCCCCTATAGCCCACTCTCACTTGGCGACGGTTTAAAATGTCATCGTGGAAAGGGGTTAAAAACCATTTGTATAGCACCTCGTTGTACCAGTGGTTGAGAGACTTTGCACTAGTGAAAGTATGAACCCTAGGCCTTGTTTCCAAGCATTGCAATACCGTTTTTTGATCACTTTTGTTACTAGTTACCTTGCTCTTTTTTATATTTTCAGATTACAAAAACCAATATCTACTATCCATACTACACTTGTATCACCATCTCTTCGCCGAACTAGTGCACCTATACAATTTGCCAATGTATTGTGTGTGTTGGGGACACAAGAGATTTCTTGTATTTGGTTGCAAGGTTGTTTGAGAGAGACCATCTTCATCCTACGCCTCCCACGGATTGATAAACCTTAGGTCATCCAGTTGAGGGAAAATTGCTACTATCCTACAAAACTCTACGCTTGGAGGCCCAACAAGAGTCTATAAGAAGAAGGTTGCGTAGTAGACATCAAGCTCTTTTCTGGCGCCATTGTTGGGGAGGTGAGTGCTTGAAGGTATATCTTTAGATCTTGCAATTGAATCTTTTAGTTTCTTGTTTTATCACTAGTTTGGTTTATAAAAGAAAACTACAAAAAAGGAATTGAGGTTGCCTCATATTATTCATCTTTATCATGTCTTTCCTGAAACTGATGGATCGGAAAATTGTGCTCAATTGATAGAAGAAGTCAATAAAATGTTTGGCCCTAAATCTTTGAATGATGAGCATGATTTCAATGTTGCTAGTATGAATTCTTTGAATATCCATGATGCTAGTGATATGCAAAGCCATAAGATTGGGGATGCTATTTTTGATGAAGATGAATTTTTTAGTCCCCCATGTTTTGATGAGCAAATTTATTATTATGAAAGCATGCCTCCTATTTATGTTGATTATATTTATGGAAGTGGGTTTGGAAGAGTGTCAACTTTAGATAATAATTATCCCACTATGTTGGAGGGTGTTGAATCTTATTATAATGATAAAAGTGCATTTGGAGAGGTCATGACTTTATTTACTGATGAATCCACTATTTTGGAAGAGGGTTCCATTGATGATGAGAACAAGGTTGCCACTTATGATGATTATTGTGATGATACTTATGTTATAAAAAGTAGTGATGATCATTCTTATAAAACTTGTCTTAGTTATGATTACCATTTTCTGAACATTACTCCTTTAATGTGGAGAAAAATTATAGTATTCAAGTTTCATATGATACTCCCATTATTACGTATGAGAAGAAAATTGCTTATGTAGAGAGTAATAAAAATTCTATGCTTTTGGATCATCAAAAATAATGCTCTATGTGATAGATATATGGTTGAATTCATTCATGAGGCCACTGAAAATTATTATGAGAGAGGAAATATGCTTCTACATATTGCAATAATATCAAGTTTCCTCTACATGTGTTGAAAGTTTTGAAGTCATGCTTGGTTTTCCTTCCTATGCTAGTTGTTTCTTGTTCCTATAAATTGTTTTCTCACAAAATATCTATGCATAGGAAGTGGGTTAGGCTTAAATATGCTATTCATATGCTTCATGATGCCCTATTTGTGTTTCAATCCTTTACTTCTATGAGAGCATCGTTGAAATAATCATGCCTAGCTAGAAAGGCGTTAAAGAAAAACACTTGTTGGGAGACAACTCAATATTTACCCCTACTGTTTTTGTGCGTTCAAAGGATTAAGCTACTATAGTAATCATGTTTTATAGCTTTTGGTTCAATAAAGTGCCAAGTAAATCCTTTGGGATAGTATGGATGATAGTTGACTTGATTCTGTGCAAAAATAGAAACTTTTGCGCTCAGTTCTGGAATTTCAAACATTCACAGAAACAAGCTTTTGATTTGATTTTTTCTACACAAGATTTACATACAGTTTGTCTAAGTTGTCCTAATTTTTCAGAATTTTTGGAGTTACAGAAGTATACGAAATTTCCAGATTACTACAGACTGTTCTGTTTTCGACAGATTCTGTTTCATTGTGTTGTTTGTTTATTTTGATGAATCTATGCATAGTGTCGGAGGATATGAACCATGGAGAAGTTGGAATACAGTAGATATAACACCAATATAAGATTGGAATGAGTTTTCAAAAGTACCAAAGTGGTGAATTGCTTTTATTATACTAACGGATCTTACGAGTTTTCTGTTGAGTTTTGTGTTGTGAAGTTTTCAAGTTTGGGTAAAGTTTTTTTTGCGGGAAGTTTGGGTAAAGTTTTCATGGACCACGGAATAAGGAATGGCAAGAGCCTAAGCTTGGGGATTCCGAAGGCACCCCAAGGTAATATTCAAGGACAACCAAACATCTAAGCTTGGGGATGCCCCGGATGGCATCCCCTCTTTTGTCTTCAATCAATCGGTAAATTTACTTAAGGCTATATTTTTATTCACCACATGATGTGTGTTTTGATTGGAGCGTCTTGTATTATATGAGTCTTTGATTTTTAGTTTGCCACAATCATCCTTGCTGTACACACCTTTTGAGAGGGACACACATTAACCGTGAATTTATTAGAATACTCTATGTGCTTCACTTATATCTTTTTAGCTAGGTAGTTGCTCTAGTGCTTCACTTATATCTTTTTAGAGCACGGCGGTGGTTTTATTTTGTCAAAATTGATGAACTCTCATGCTTCACTTATATCATTTTGAGAGTCTTAAAAATAGCATGGCAATTTGCTTGGGTTATGAATTTAGTCCTAATATGATGGGTTTTCAAGAGGGATATAATAAAAACTTGCATGAAGATCATTGAATATATGAGAAGTTTGATTCCTTGCATTTGTTTTGAGATATAAAGATGGTGATATTAGAGTCATGCTAGTGAGTAATTGTGGATTCATAGAAATACTTGTGTTAAGGTTTGTGATTCCCGTGGCATGCACGTATGGTTTATCGTTATGTGATGAAGTTGGAGCACAATTTATCCTTGATTGTCTTCCTTTGTGTGGAGGTCGGGAGCGCGCGATGGTTAACTCCTACCAACCTCTCCCCTAGGAGCATGCGTATTAGTACGTTGTTTCGAGGGATAATAAATTTTTCCAATAAGTATGTGAGTTATTTATGTCTAATGTTGAGTACATGGATTATACGCACTCTCACCCTTCCACCTTTGCTAGCTTCTCTAGTACCGCGCAACTTTCGCTAGTGCATTAAACCCACCATATACCCTTCCTCAAAATAGTCACCATACCTACCTATTATGGCATTACCATCGCCATTCCGAGATATATTGCCATGCAACTTCCACCGTTCTGTTTTGTTATGACACACACCATCATTGTCATATTGTTCTCATATGCATGAGGCATTCATATAGAGTCATATCTCTGTTCTAGTATCAAGTTGTAATTCTTGACTTGTAAGCAAATAAAAGTGTGATGATCATCATTATTAGAGCATTGTTCCATGTGAGGAAAGGATGATGGAGACTATGATTCCTTCACAAGTTGGGATGAGACACCGGACTTGAAAATAAAATAAAAAGAGCCCAAAATAAAAATAAAAGAAAGAGGCCAAAGAGTCCAAAAGAAAAAAAGAAGAAAAGAGAGAAAAGGGAGAAGGGACAATGTTACTATTCTTTTCCACACTTGTGCTTCAAATTAGCACCATGTTCTTCATGATAGAGAGTCTCCTATTTTATCACTTTCATATACTAGTGGGAATTTTTTATTATAGAACTTGGCTTGTATATTCTAATGATGGGCTTCCTCAAATGGCCTTAGGTCTTCATGAGCAAGCAAGTTGGATGCACACGCACTTAGTTTTCTTTTGAGCTTTCATACACTTATAGCTCTAGTGCATCCGTTACATGGCAATCCCTACTCACTTGCATCGATATCAATTGATGGGAATCTCCATAGCCTATTAATTTTCCTAGTTGATGTGAGACTTTCTCCTTTTTTTCTTCTCCCCACAACCTCCACCACCTTCTATTCCACCTATAGTGCTATATCCATGGCTCACGCTCATGTATTGCGTGAAGGTTGAAAAAGCTTAAGAACATCAAAAGTATGAAACAATTGCTTGACCAATACCGGGGTAGTACATGATTTATACTTTGTGTGATGAAGATAGAGCATGACAAGATTATATGGTTTTGTAGGGATAACTTTCTTTAGCCATGATATTTTGAGAAGACATGATTGCTTTATTAGTATGCTTGAAGTATTATTGTTTTTATGTCAATATTAAAATTTTGTTTTGAATCTTATGGATCTGAATATTCATGCCAAACAAAGAAAGATTACATTGATAAACATGTTAGGTAGCATTCACACTTCATAAATTATTTCTTTTATCATTTACCTACTCGAGGACGAGCATGAATTGAGCTTGTGGATGTTGATACGTCTCCAATGTATCTATAATTTATGAAGTATTCATGCCATGTTTACAACAACTTTATATGGTTTTGGTATGATTTGGTTAGAACAAACCCGGACTAACGTTGTTTTCAGAAGAACTACAGTGGTGTCGTTTTTTGTGCAGAAATAAAAGTTCTCGGAACGGGCTGAAAATTTACGATGATTTTTTATGGACCAAAAGCGACCCCCGAAGCACCGGAGCTGGGCCAGGAAGTGACCGAGGGGGCCACAAGCCTAGGGGTGGGCGCGCCGCGCGGCTTGTGGGTCCCTCGGGCACCCCCTTGACGTCAGACCGATACCAAAAATTCTATAATTACCAAAACCCCCAAAAAGAACCCTAGATGAGAAGTTCTGCCGTCACAAGCCTCTGTAGCCACGAAAAACCAATAGGGACCCTATTCCGGCACCCTGCCAGAGGGGGAAATCATCACCGGAGGCCATCTTCATCATCCCGGTGGTCTCCATGATGAGGATGGAGTAGTTCACCCTCGGGGCTGAGGGTATGTACTGATGTCTACTACGCAACTTGTTCTTGTAGACTTGTGTTGGGCCTCCAAGCGTGGAGTTTTGTAGGACAGTAGCAATTTTCCCTCAAGTGGATGACCTAAGATTTATCAATCCGTGGGAGGCGTATGATGAAGATGGTCTCTCTCTCAAACAACCCTGCAACCAAATAATAAAAAGTCTCTTGTGTCCCCAGCACACCAAATACAATGGTAAATTGTATAGGTGCAATAGTTCGGCGAAGAGATGGTGATACAAGTGTAATATGGATAGTAGATATTGATTTTTGTAATAGTAACAATAAAAAACAGCAATGCGGGAAGTAACAAAAGTGAGCACAAACGGTATTGCAATGCTTGAAAATGAGGCCTAGGGTCCAGACTATCGCTAGTGCAATCTCTCAACAATGCTAATCTAATTGGATCATATAACCATCCCTCAATGTGCGATGAAGAATCACTCCAAAGTTCCTATCTAGCGGAGAACATAAGAAGAAATTGTTTGTAGTTATTCTTTTCGGTCGATCTATCCAAGAGTTCGTACTAAAATAACACCAAGTTATTCTTTCTGATCGATCTATCAAGAGTTCGTACTAAATCTATGAAGAGTTCGTACTAAAATAACACCAAAACAAATTCAGATTTATAATACCCCATCCAACACAAAGAACCTCAAAGAGTGCCCCAAGATTTCTACCGGAAACAAAAGACGAGAACGTGCATCAACCCCTATGCATAGATTACCCTAATGTCACCTCGGGAATCCGTGAGTTGAGTGCCAAAACATATATCAACTGAATCAATATAATACCCCATTGTCACCGCGGGTATTCATATGTAAGACATATATCAAGTGCTCTCAAATCCATAAAAGTATTCAATCCGATAAGAACGAAATCTCAAAGGGAAAACTCAATTCATCATTGTCGGCGTTCTGGGAACGGGGGTCCCCAGACTTGCCTGCTTGCGGCCCACGGCGTGGCTCTGCGAGCGGGCCCGTACGGCCCATCTTCACCAACAAGCACTCGCGAGGCGGACGGCACAAGACCCCTTCGAGAGTGGCCTCACCAGGTTGGCTCGCAAGGGGCAGATAGATCAAGGTAAGGCAAACCTCGCGAGGTTCTCGTGATGTGAGCCATGACGATCGAGACCAGGCGGGCGCCAGCGCACACAGTGTACTTGTTTCCTCTTTGGTGCTAAGGAGGCAAGCGCAGGCGCGGAGTACCGAGGCATCAAGCAAAGGTTTCCATATCAGTGTAACGAGACCAAGACCAGCAGGACGGCAAGACGGAGGTCACCATGGAGCCCAAGGCGGCGTCACCACCAGAGCCTTTTGCAGGCGAAGACTGCTTTTGTCGGGATAAGCTGTACTAGTTGTCCCCTTTCAAATTGGCCATTGTTGGCTCCCTTCCCGCTCAATATTTGGGGATAGGACCAGGGTCTCTATAAATATGACGAGCCACCACCATAGACGGGGACGGATCACTCAGATCATCCTCAACCACACATGTTCACCAGGCACAAGAACACCCCGCCTCAGGAGGCTGTTCTTCCCCTTGTACTGATCATCGTCAGCCCAAGAGGCAATCCACCACCACACTGGAGTAGGGTATTACACCACAGCGGTAGCCCGAACCAGTATAAATCTTGTGTCCCTTGTGTTGCGAGTTCGTCGAGTTAGCCCTTGAGATCTTAGCGAAGCTAGGACGTGGATCGGTTGGGGGAGATCTTCGTGCGCAACCCAGTGTTCGAACCTTTAGGGTTTTGCCGGAACCGGTGATCCGACAATCACAACAAGATAGAGAGGGGAAAACACCATATGATCCTACTATATTAACAAAGCCCGCGATACATCAAGATCGTGCCATCTCAGAACACGAGAGAGAGAGACATTAAACACATAGCTACTGGTACAATCCCTCAGCCCCGAGGGTGGACTACTCCCTCCTCATCATGGTGGCCATATGGATCATGAAGATGGCCTCCGGTGATGATCTCCCCCTCTGGCAGGGTGCATAACAGGGTCTAGATTGGTTTTTTTGGATACAGAGGCTTGCGGCGGCGGAACTTCCGATTAGGGTAATTATTGGGGGTTTTGGAATATTTGGCAATTTATAGGGCTAAGAGGTGGTGCGGGAGGCCACCGAGGTGGGCACAACCCACCTCGGTGCGCCTGGGCCCCCAGGCGCGCCCTCGTGGGTTGTGCTCCCCTCGGAGCTCCCCTCTAGTACCTTTTTGTCCCACCGGGTGTCTTTTGGTCCAGTAAAAATCTCTAAAAAAATTCGCTGCATTTGGACTCTGTTTGGTATTGATTTTTTGCGAGTAAAAAACAGGCAAAAAACACCAACTGGCACTGGGCACTATGTCAATAGGTTAGTCACAAAAAATGATATAAAGTTGCTATAAAATGATTGTAAAACATCAAAGAATGATAATATAACAGCATGGAACAATCAAAATTTATAGATACGTTGGAGACGTATCAGCATCCCCAAGCTTAATTCCTGCTCATCCTTGAGTAGGTAAATGATAAAAACAGAATTTTTGATGTGGAATGCTGCCTAACATGTTCATCACATATTCTTTTCTTTTGTAGCATGGACATTTGGGCTTTTATATGGTTCAAAGGAATAGTCTAGTTTTGACATGAAAATTTCAATACTCAAGCATATCAACAAGCAACCATGTCTTTCAAAATATCGACACTAAAGAAAGTTATCCCTAGCCCATCATGCTCAATCATTGATCCATTCATGAAACACGCTCACATATTAGATACATCCAATGCTCAAGTACAATCATAGTGCCCCTTAGTTGGTGCTTTATAAGAGAAGATGAAGACTTAAATAAAAATAAAAAATTGCATAAAGTAAATAGATAGGCCCTACGCAAAGGGAAGTAGGGATTTGTAGAGGTGCCAGAGCTCAAAGCATAAACTGAGAGATAAATTTTTTTGAGAGGCATACTTTTCCAGTCAACGGAAATGACCGAGTAATTCCCTACACTTTTCATGCTAGATATATCATAGGCGGTTCCCAAACATAAAATAAAGTTTATTCCTTTTTCCACCATTATTTCACAATCCATGGATAGCCATATCCACAGGTGCCTTCCATACCAACACTTTACAAGGAATTTATTATTTGATAACATAAAGTAAATTTCTTTTTCATTTCGAGACTAGGCATCCCTATTACCGCTGTACTCTCGTGCAATGACATGTGAATAAACACTCATCTTGAGAATAACACATCTAGCATGGAAAATATTGGCCACCCCCTGCAGCTTCATGAGCGGTACGAGCACACAAAAAGGAAATTTATTTTGAAAATTAGAGATGGCACATACAAATTTGCTTAGAACGGCACGGAAATACCGCATATAGGTAGGTATGGTGGACTCATATGGCAAAACTGGGTTTAAGGATTTTGGATGCACAAGTAGTATTTCTACTTAGTACAAATGGAGGCTAGCAAAAAGATTGAGAAGCAACCAACCAAGAAATGAAAATTCAAATAAACGAGCATTGAGCATAACTAACACCGAATAATGCACCACAAGTAGGATGTAATTTCATTGCATAACTATTGACTTTCGTGCTTGCATAGGGGATCACAAACCTTAACACCAATGTTCTTACTAAAGCATAATTACTCAACAACATGACTCACATATCTCATCATATCTCAAAACTATTACAAAGAATCAACTTTACTTTGTCCAATGATCTTCATGAAAGTTTTTATTATATCCCTCTTGAATATCTATCACTTTGGGACTAGTTTCCTATGTTGCTTTTGATAAGCTCAAAACAAATTTAAGTGAACAACATGAGCATAAAAAAGTTTCTTCTCTCAAAATAATATAAGTGAAGCATGAGAGAATTTCTTCAAAAATATACTACTAACTCCCAAATAAATCTAAGTGAAGCATGAGAGTTTTTCTTCAAAAAAAATTAAAGCACTCCGTGCTCAAAAAGATATAAGTGAAGCACTAGAGCAAATGACAAACTACTCCAAGAAGATATAAGTGAAGTTCGAGCGAGTAGTTATGTAAAGGGGTAGCTAATTGAGGACTCTCTCTTATTTAAAAATGTTCAGATCTAAGTATTTTATTAAAACAACAAGCAAAACAAAACAAAATGACATTCCAAGAATAGCACAACTCATGTGAAGAAGCAAAAACTTAGGCTCAACCGATACTAACCGATAATTGTTGATGAAGAAAGGTGGGATGCCTACCGGGGCATCCCCAAGCTTAGATGCTTGATACTTCTTGAAATGTTAATTTGGGATGCCTTGGGAATCCCCAATCTTGAGCTTTTGTGTCTCCTTAATTCCTTTTATATCCCGGTTTCCCTAATTCTTAAAAACTTCATCCACACAAAACTCAACAAGAACTCGTGAGATAAGTTAGTATAAATCTATGCAAAACCTTATCATTCTCTACTGTAGCAAATTACTAAAATTATTATTTAACAGTGCATACTAAATGCCTCTGCATATTTAATAGTCCTATCCTCCAATAGAATCATTAAACAAGCAAACATATGCAAACAATGCAAGCATAACAGCAATCTGTCTAAACAGAACAGGCTGTAAAGAATGCAAGAAGATCCATACTTCTCTAACTCCAAAAATTCAGAAAAATTACCACACTGTATAAGATTTATCATAGCTTATTGTGCAAAAAAGTTTCAGCATTTTATCACATTCTGACTTTTCTAGAGAATTCACGAAGAACAAAAAACTTTCTGTTTTCAAACAACATCATATAGACTTGCAAAATAAGCATGGCAAAGGCTATACTTGACATTTTTATTGAAATAAAAGATGAAAAACATTATTATAAATAACATCAAGCAAATCCTAATAAATGAAAATGACACTCCAAGAAAAACACATATCATGTGACGAATGAAAATATAGCTCCAAGTAAGGTTACCGATAATGTTGGAGAAGAAAGAGGGGATGCCTTCTGGGGCATCCCCAAGCTTAGTTGCTTGGATCTTCCTTGGATATTACCTTGGGGTGCCTTGGGAATACCCAAGCTTAGGGTCTTGTCACTCTTATTCTACTAATATTTATATCTCACCAAAACTTGAAAACTTCAATCACACAAAACTTAACGGAACTTCGTGAGATAGGTTAGTATGATAAAGACAAATCATCCACTTTGGTACTGTCAAAGACAAGATCCATAATTGTTCTCACACAATTCCTATTGTACCTTATCATTTACACAATTTATATTGAGCAATATAAGCCATAAAAATTAGGAAACAAGCAAACTATGCATCAAAAACAGAATCCGTCAAAAGCAGAACAGTCTGTAATGATCTGGACAACTACCATACTTATGCTACTCCAAAAATTCTGAAAAATTAGGACAACGTAGGGAATTTGTATATCTATCACCTGTAAAAAAATCATATCAAAAGCACGTTCCAGTGAATTTTGGAAATTCCTGGACTGAGCGCAAAAGTTTCTATTTTTGGACAGAATGAAGTCAACTATCATCCACACTATCCCAAAGGCTTTACCCGGTACTTTATTGAAAAAAAAGCTATAAAACATGATTAATACAGTATCTAAATCATCTGTATGCACAAAACAGTAAGTGTAAGTGTTGGGTTGTCTCCCAACAAGCGCTTTTCTTTAATGCCTTTTTAGCTAGGCATGATGATTCCAATGATGCTCATATAAAAGATAAGAATTGAAACATAAAGAGAGCATCATGAATCACAAGTTCCTCTCTCATAATAATTTTCATTAGCATCCACTACAAAAAAAGACACATCCGTGACATTTTGGGCCGAACGAAAAAAATCCTGTCATACTTATGACACTTCTATGACGATAATTGTGACACAACCCTGTATCATCATAGATGTGGTGGGCTCCTACTTCTATGACAGAAAATGGGCTTTTCGTCCTGGGCGGGCCGGAGACGCAGCTGCGTGACATTCTTTGGGCCATCCATGACGGAAAAAACCGTGGTAGAAGCGAGGGTGAGGAAAATTTCAGGGAGTTCCCGGTTACGGTGGGTGGTCGGGGGCTGAGCGATGCGCGTTTCTCTCGTACACGTACGCGCGTGTGTGCGAGGCGTTGGGCTCTAACTGAACCCGAGCGAGGCATTGGGCTCTAACTGAACCCGAGCGATTGCACTGTAGGCTACACATTACTGAACCCGAGTGATCGATCGATGGCTGTTAACTGAACCCGATCGAGCGATTCCTTCGCTACTGCTGCTAACTGAAGCCGATCAATGCTGCCTCTGGATGAACAGTGAGCGTTGCTGGGGGGTTTGGATGAACAGTTCCCGGTGGGGGCGGATGAACAGGACCCCGTGGTGTTGCCTCTGGATGAACAGGACCCCGATCGTTCGAGCCGGTTGGGGCTGGATGAACAGGACCCCGTGGAGGGCTGGATGAACAGGACCACCCCGTGGAGGACTGGATGAACTGTAGACGGTGCAGAGCTGGATGAACAGTAGCTCGTGGAGGGGTGGTTGAACAGGAGCCCGTGGAGAGGGCTGGTTGAACAGTAGCCGGTGGAGTAGCGCGCGGTGGAGGCTAGATGAACAGGAGCCCGTGGATGAACAGTCACAGGTGGAGGCTGGAGTAGGTCGACGGTGGATGAACAGTAGCCCGGGGAGGCTGGAGGGGGTCGACGGTGGAGATGAACAGTATCTCGTAGAGTCCCATTTTGCGGTACGCCACACCCCTCCCGATGAACAGGACCCCCGTTTCGACCATAGCGCTCCAACACAAGTCCGTTTCCTCCGTTTTGCGGTACGCCACACCCCTCCCGATGAACAGGACCCCGTTTCGACCGTAGCACTCCAACACAAGTCTGTTTCCTCCGTTTTGCGGTACGCCACACCCCTCCGATCAACAGGACCCCGTTTCGACCGTGGAGGTCCAATGTTGTTTCCTCCGTTTTGCGGTACGCCAGACCTCCCGATGAACAGGATCCCGTTTCGAACATGGCTGGTCGAACACAAGGCGTTTTCCGTTCTACGGTACGCCAGGCCTCGTTTCCATCGGCTGTTCCGTCCAAGCCCTCCTGATGAACACGACGACGCATTCCATTCCGACCCAGCCGGTTGGCTCCCCATGAACACGACGACGACGCTGTTTCTCCGTTCCGACCGAGCCATGTACACGTGCCCTTGCCATACGTATGCGCGGGTAGGCGTTCGAGACCCTGCCCGTATGTACGTACATGACCGTATTTTTTTCTTGCACACTGGCCGTTGTACGTACGTGTACGTGCTACGTGCGCGCCTCTACTACGACACGTGCGCGCCTCTACATGGACCAGTATGTACATACACGTTCGCGACCAGAATGCAACGCTACGTACGCTTCGACCAGGTGGGTCCCGACTGTCAGGCAGTTCCTTGCGTGCGAAGATGTAGCTGGTGGGTCACAGCAGTCAGGGGGGCGAATCGTTTTTTTTTTGCCCGGACACACTTCCTTGCGTGCGAAGATGTAGCTGGTGGGTCCCAGCAGTCAGGGGGGAAACGTTTTTTCACGAAATACGGTGGCCCATCCGGTGGGTCCCCATTGTCAGGTGGAGGAATAATTATTTTGCACATAATAAGGAGGCACTTCCTTGTGGCTGCCGTGGACCCAGCTGTCAGCCTCTTCACGTACAGTACTCTTCCGATGGAAGTCGGTCGTTGACCACATTGACCACGCCATGCCGAGAGCACCACGGCGGTGGACGACGGCGAGGCCTAGGAAGGGGACGATGCGGAGCCGGGGAAGACACGGCAGTGGATACCCACGTGGAGAGGAGTACGAGGGTTCACTGGTTCGGCTGCGGTGTGAGGCTGCCGTCGCCGCAGAATAATAGGGGGTGTGGGTGAGTAGAGGGATGGCCTGGCCAGCGGTGGGAGTAGTAGGGGGCGGTGAGGCCTCCGCGGTAGCACAACCGGCCACGGGAGGCAGCAGCAGGCAGCACGACCGGCGCTGCTTTGGGCGGCTGGAGCAAGAAGACCAGAGGTTGAAGAAGCACGACGGCCGTTGGATGGACATCGTACGGTCACTGCAGCTAGAATCGTTTATATTGACTAAGTTGACAAAGCCCTTGGTACGCTTCAACTTAGTAGGCCCACAGGTCAGCTTCCGAAACGGTGCGCCCTAGATGTCAGGGGGAGGAATCATTTTTTGGGCGGGTGAAGCTAGAATATCTGAGATTGAAGAAGAAGCACGGCATCCGTTGGATTGACATCCAACGGCCACTGCTGCTAGAACCGTGCGTTGACAATAAGTTGACAAATCCTTGCATACGCGTCAACTCTCTTTTTTTAGAGGACGCGTCAACTTAGTAAGGCCACAAGTGTGTGGCAGAGAACTTATAGCCCACTTGAGATTTGTAAGAATGTGCAGCCAATTTTTGAATTCTAATGGAATTTACTGCAACCCATTTACAGTTTGTTAAAAGTACATCCCATTTCAACCAACTGTTCAAAACAGAATTCAAAAAAATTTCCCACATTTTGATGGGATCCGAAATATTTTTATCCCGAAATTTCTAGTCAGATTAAATACAATTTCAATATAAATTTATATTACTTCAAAATCCAATGAAACATTGCGCTCGCAACAATTAATGAAATTAAAGTTTTCAATATCCAAAAATAATATTTTATAAAGTAATTACGTGTTTGGTACATTTTTTATAGTTACTGCCCAGTTTTTATAATTAGATCCCATTTTCTTGTTAAGCCTAATGCATCCCTCTTAGGAAAGATTGTGTAGCCCAGTGGGGCGGAGAATAACAACTTGACCTTGCCTGGGTATTCCTAAAAGAAAGTATAGCTGGGCTAGCCATTTTCAGCTTGAAAAAAATTAATATCTGGGCTGGATATCTGGCCTGGGCTAGATGGGCCACAGCCCGCCCAGTTAATAGTTGCAGCGATGTTTTCGTTGTTGTTCAGAGGAGGAAAATTAATATCTGGGCTAAACATCGCTCAAGAAAAACTCTGCAGTGCTCACACCTCAAAAACACAAATACTACTCGAGCTGCTTGGTCCCAGTTGTCGGCCGCTTCTTGTGCAATTCTCTCGTTTATTGACTACATAGGTTGACAATGGTGTGGGACCGTGATGTCAGGAAACCAGGAGGAAGCAAAAAAATAGTTTTATATACTAATAAGGAGGCACTTGCGTACGTGCGGCTATGGCCCTGGTGGGTCCCCGCTGTCATCCTCTCCAAGTAAAGTCATCTCCTCATCCTCATGTCCATTGACCATGTTGACAACGCGAGACGGTGGTGCTACGGCGAGCGCAACAACTCAAAGGACGACGGAGAGGGCCTCGCGGGCCCTACGGATGGTCTGATACAGCGCCCGCTGCTCATTCGGGAAGCCAGGATCATAGGGCCACATGTCCGCGACGGCATTGTCGTTCGCTTGTTCACCGGTGCTCGTTGAGGAGACGGAGGTTGCAGCACAGGTCCTCCTGCGCTGGTAGCTCTT
Organism: Triticum aestivum; assembly: GCF_018294505.1. Classification (NCBI taxonomy): domain Eukaryota; kingdom Viridiplantae; phylum Streptophyta; class Magnoliopsida; order Poales; family Poaceae; genus Triticum; species Triticum aestivum. Next base: position 363,193,609 of record NC_057805.1, read on the forward strand.
CCACCATTAGGGCGTCGAAGTGCGGCCGCACCTGCTCTATGGTGAACACGGCATGAACCGGCTTGGACAGTGGCACCGACTCCTGGTCGGAAGCTACGTCCATCGTCTGATTGTCGTCGCTCAGCTCGGCGAGCTAGCTGGCGAGCCAGCATGTCCGGCTGCTGGACCGACCCGCTGCCAAGCACGAGTCTGACTGCCCTGGCCCACCCAGACCGCCTCCCTTGCCCGCGCGCGCTTTCCGCCCGAAACGGTCAGCACCGCCCGCCCCGCTTCCCGGTGCAGGCGATTGCTCCGCCTTCAAACGACACAAGTGCCGTCCGTCCGTCCTTCTGCCGCCCACATTAATGATACGCGGTTGCCGAGGTGGCTACTCCGGCGCCACACGTCCGTCCCTCTGCCACCCACCATTGCTATATAAACTGCTGCGCCGGCCATAGCCGCAGTCATCCGCATTTGTTCCCATTATCTTGTCCACACCGGTACTACCCACCATGGCTTCCTCGCGCTCCAGCACTCTTCGGGACGGGCGGACGACGGACCACAAGGAGATGGCAGCCATTGCTGCCGACTGGCTGGCCGGCAGGCAGCCGGAGGACGACGACGTCCCAATGGAGAACATGGTAGTCGACGATCCGGCGCCAACCCCCTCCTCCGCGCCATCCTCGCCGGTGCATTGCACCATGACCATCGGCGAGGCCCATGCCCAATATATGGACACGGTGAGGCAAAAGCGTGAGGAGCAGTTTCGGGAGGCGCAGGCCGACGCCGCCTACAACCACCATCTCCTCCAGGAGCACCTGCAGGCGGAGGAGCAGATCACCGCGGAGCGGGCGGAGCAGGAGCCGTTGCTCGACTCGTACTGCTCCGCCCGCGAGGGCCGCCTCGAGCGCTGGCGGTACCGCATGCGGGTGGCGGAGCCTGTGGCCGCCTACAAAGAGGGCGGTGAAGCGGGCGAGGCGCTGTTTGGCGATACCGAGGATGAGGCAGAGGACAATGCCGGCTCCGACGAGTCCCCGCTTCGCTGGCGTCGACGAGGCCCTGCTCTGCCAAGGCCCCGCGGCACCAACAACGAGGGAGAGGACACCGCCGGCTCCGCCGAGGCCCCACCCTGCCGGCAACGAGGGGGAGGATTTCCCCTGCTCCACCGAGGCGCCGCCTGCCGGCAACGAGACAGAGGACATCGCCGGCTTCGCCGAGGCCCCGCCCCGCTGCCAACGAGGCCGCGCCACACAGAAAACGAGGAAGAGTAGAACACGGTAGGTCGCCGCCGCTCGGGTCCAAGTAAGGCCACCGCTGCTACCCTCCGGTTGCTGGCACTGAGTTGTACATCATGGAGCAATTCTATGATTACAGGATGATTGAAGAGCACTTCGTGGTTGAGCAAGCTCATGAGATATAGTCATTTGCTAGAGAACTTGAACACTTCAGTTGTATGCTACCGGACAAGTTTGTTGCCGGAGGTATCATCACTAAGCTTCCTCCTTCGTGGATCTCATTGGCACTCTTGATGTGGAAGAAAAGGCGAGAGCAAAGGACACACGTGCTCGAGGAATTGAGGGAGGATCTAGTGCCAATCTAGTACAGAAGAAGAACTTCCAGCCCCACAAAAGTTCAAGAACAAGGGCAAGTTTGATGGTAAAGCAAAGTTTGATGGGAAGAACAAGGTTGTGCAACACGAACTTCAAGAAGAAGAATGACAAGAAGAAAGGTCTTTGTCATGTGGGGATCCTGATCATTGGGCTCCTTGTTTCCCTAATCGCTATGACAAGCTAGGTGGGTCGACCACTGACGGCCGGTTAGCTTCTGGGCAGCGACGTGGAGTTGGAGAGCTATGTTGGAGAAGGACGCTGCTTCTACTTAACTGCTGGTGCAGTTGGCTGACTCACACGTGGGCCCAACAGGCATCTGGGCCACATGTCAGTTACGCAACTGCACCTGCAGTTAAGTCACTGAAGCTTCTGTTCGGCTCAGCCGGACACAGGTGGGTAGCTTCGGTTAATTAATTATACCTCCAGCGCACCCCTTTTTAGTTGAAGAATGTATGAAATGTAATGAAATCTGGCATGTTTATATGAAATCCGACCATGTATGAATGAATTTATTTCGATTAGTTCAAATTCTTGTATCACTGGCATTGGATGAACATGCAAAACAATACGTACTAGCATTATTCCCAGGGTGATCACCTTGTCTGCAGCAGTTTCACATGTACTCCCTCCGGTCCCTTCTAGTCTGCATACAAGTTTTGTCTGCAGTCAAAGTATCTCTACTTTGACCAATCTTATAGAAAAAAGTATGCACTTTGACAATGTGCAAAGTAAAAAGGAACAGAAGGAGTACAAAGAGTTTGAGCAGCTTTTTAGCGTTCCTGTACATTGCAATCAAACACACAAGCCTGGCAATTCATAGAGAACATTCAAAACAATCGATGATTATGCATCTCAGCGATTCACATGTCAGAGCCAATATTTACTTCACAACTAAGAAAAAATGGATCGACGCTGTTGACAGCAAAGGGCGTCCCATTCGACAATATCAAACGCATGTCTTCTTGCTAAAATCAATGAGCAAAATTTGACAAGGTTGTCCCATTCCAAAATATCAAATCCCTACGATTGTGGAATGGGCAGGGTTTGCCATCAGTTCGGACATTGACATGGCACCTCGTGCTAAATAAACCAGCTGTTCTTCTTGTGCAGTTCCACCAGAATCAACCAAATTCACTCGGCACCTCCTTTCTTGTGGTGGAAATGAATGATTCAATGTATTCATGAACATTTTGTGCAGTTCCCATTGAAATCAAGTTGAGCACCCCTGTTTGCACAAAAACAAAAAAGTGATTAGTATAAAGCAAATTGTACTATGAATTGACAGTTTAAATAGGCACCTACATGGTCCATGTAGAGCACACTTTTAGATAAATGGAACTCACCGGAAAGAATCCTAGAACAGCATTGTACTCGCGCATCAAAGCAAGAAAATGGAGATTTGTCAGTCCTTCTGAGCTGAAGTTTGTTTGGTCTTGTGGGGGTAATGTAACCATCCTTCAACTGCTCCTTCTGATGAGAAGATAGACAGGGCTTCTTCATCCTGGCATAATCGGAACTAGTCACTTCACGTACTCCATATTCTTCTTCAGAGGAGGATGATCCTGTTGTGCAAAGACAAGAGGACAACTAAATGCTAGCATCCCTGTTTGCTCGAAAAAAAGGAAAGGAAATATTTAAAACAGCACAGATGAAGCACTTCTCAAGGACAATACCAGTTTTTGATGACAATATCTAAACAGTAGCACAACACCAATAGAGATGACAAAGCTCAATCATATGGATGAAATCAGTGAGCGAGTACCAACCTTTGTCAGGAGGCTTATTGTGTAGAGCATACAGATGAAGCACTTCTCTGGAACCATCTGTTGCTATCTACTATGGTGGCCATGCTTACTATATACTCCTCTATTAGTTTAATGTTTCCAACATCTTCTTGTGGAGTTCCACTAAAATATATGGTATCTCCAAAGAAGATCCCTGTTTGCACAAGTAGAGATAATTACGTATTACATTAAGAGTGCCATCAAATCAGTGGCAAAACAATTGCTTGTTCCAACCATAGAAATAAATTAAGATGCAAAACTATATCATTACTTGTGTCATCACAGTTCCAGTGCTTCATTACAGCACCGGGAGTTGATTTTTGTTTTTCTTCCGCTTGTTCTTCCCCTTCATCACTTGGTTCAATAACAGACAAGCTTTGCCTTCAATGTAAGATTTGGCATGTCAATTAGGTTGCACAAGTATAGCACTAAACAATGACATTAATTTTCTGATGAAAGTGGCAAAATACAGGCCACCAGTTGTGATATATCCTTATCTTACCTCAATGGGATATTACGGTGCACATACAGATTGGAAGTCTTGTCTCCATTTGTGTAGCTCACTAAAATCAAGCAACATTACCGTACAAGTAGCACAACATATGAAAGCACACTGCAGAATCATGTGAAAGAAGGCTAGTACTGACCTCTCATGACGCGGAATTCAAACAACTCACAAGAAGAAGATCTGAACCAAATTTGCCAACACGGATAGGAAGTAAGATCTCCTCTTGTGCAGTTCCACTAAGATCAAGCAATCAAGCAACATTGTCGGTGACATTTTGGTTGAACTGCACAAAACACTCTTAAAACAAAAGTGTTTTGTGCAGTGCAACAAAAGGTCACAGTGGCAACGAGGTGAAGTAGATAACCCTGTTTACACAGAGGTGCAAAGGAAACAACTAGTGGTCAATAACGGTGAATGACACAGAAGCCAACAAAAAAAGCATCTACCTTATCTAAAGGGGAAAGAAAGCAAGACAGTAGCATTTCTCAAACGGTGGCATTGATTAATATTAACACAGAGATTATATTAACAATAAGATTCGTTAAACATGTAATTTGCTTTTAACTGTGGCATTGCATCAATTTTCCAGCAGCATTATTAGAGGGTGTTTGTTTACAGGGACATTTTGGTGGAGGGACTAAAAAAACTCCATGTCAGTCCCATCTAAACCAAACAGGAGGGACTTTTAGGGACTAAAAGTGGGCATTTGGGACTAAAGAAAGAAGACCCCGAGGGAGAGTCTTTTTGGGACTTTTTCCAACAGTTGCCCTGCCACACATCGCACCTTGTCTCTATTAGTTCATTACTAGGGGTAACATGGTCTTTTAGCATGTCATTTAATAACCTCTAGTCCAGGTTTAGTCCCTAGAACCAAGCAGGTAGGGACTAGGGAGTTTTTAACCAAACAGGGCCTTAGATTAACAACAGCTAAAGAGTTGCACGGGACAGTGGACGTACCAGCACCATGTGCATATACCGATGTACTGGGGTGATGCACAGTCTGTTGCAACAAAGAACAAACAACCAAGGAGCGTATTTGTGTTGGTCTCGGTTTTGTTATCTTTAGACACCTTTCCCTATGTGAGCGCAGCAAATCTAGTCCTGCTCAAACTCTACAGCCTTGTCCCCCAAAACAAAAGATTAGTTCGTTACAGATGTGCGTACTACGTTTGTCATTGTTTTCCCTTTTTTACCAACGTAGGTGCTGGATAGCCAGTCTGTACTAGTACTTTCCCCCTTCCTTTCCTCTTTGAACCACGTCCTAGATTTATGTTATACAACTTTCCCCACTACTTTCCCCCCTACCTTTCCTCTTTGAACCACGTCTTAGATTCATGCGATACAACTTTCCCCACTACTTTCCCCTTCCTTTCCTTTTTGAACCACATCCTGGATTCATGCTATACAACTTTTCCCACTACTTTCCCCCATTCCTTTCCTCTTTGAAACACGTCCTAGATTCATGGTATACAACTTTCCCCACTACTTTCCTATTTGATCCAACACCTAGATTCGAGTGCAGAAGCGGAAAAGCCCACATGCAGCTAGAGCAATGCATGTGGAATAAGTAAATTATACCTTAAGGTTCTTGGGGTGTGGTTCGGTGGGCGACCGTAGGCCGTTCGGCCCACACTATTTACGGCAGCGAAGAAGAAGGGGTTGGAGGCCCTCCGGCGCCGCCGCTGGGTGAAAGTCAACAGTTGCGCCGGTAGTGGATTCCCTCCCTCGCCGACGGCGATAGCGTTAAGCCTCCTTCCCTTCCCGGCGGACGGATCCTGCTGGCTCTTTGACCAGTAGTGAGGGGAGAGAGAGAGGCCAACAAAGTCTTGTTTAGATCTGAAGAGGGTGAGAGAGTGTGAAGAGAGAAACTACAAGCAGACCAGCAGTGAGGGGAGAGAGAGAGGCCAACGAAGTCTTGTTTAGATCTGGAGGTGAGAGAGTGTGAAGAGAGCAACTACAAGCGCTGGAACCAAGCATGTAGGGACTAGGGAGTTTTTAACCAAACAGGGCCTTAGATTAACAACACCTAAAGAGTTGCACGGGACAGTGGACGCACCAGCACCATGTGCATCTACTGATGTACTGGGGTGATTCACAGTCTGTTGCAACAAAGAACAAACAACCAAGGAGCATATTTGTGTTGGTCCCGGTTTTGTTATCTTTAGACACCTTTCCCTATGTGAGCGCAGCAAATCTAGTCCTGCTCAAACTCTACAGCCTTGTCCCCCAAAACAAACGATCAGTTCGTTACAGATGTGCGTACTGCGTTTGTCATTGTTTTCCCTTTTCGACCAACGTAGGTGCTTCATAGCTAGTCTGTACTAGTACTTTCCCCACTTCCTTTCCTCTGTGAACCACGTCCTAGATTTATGCTATACAACTTTCCCCACTACTTTCCCCCATTCATGTCCTCTTTCAACCACGTCTTAGATTCATGCGATACAACTTTCCCCACAACTTTCCCGCTTCCTTTCCTTTTTGAAACACGTCCTAGATTCATGCTATACAACTTTTCCCACTACTTTCCCCCATTCCTTTCCTCTTTGAACCACGTCCTAGATTCATGGTATACAACTTTCCCCACTGCTTTCCTGTTTGATCCAACACCTAGATTCGAGTGCAGAAGCGGAAAAAGCCCACATGCAGCTAGAGCAATGCATGTGGAATAAGTAAATTATACCTTAAGGTTCTTCAGGTGTGGTTCGGTGGGCGACCGGAGGCCGTTCGACCCACACTATGTACGGCGGCGAAGAAGGTGGGGTCGGAGGCCCTCCCGCGCAGCCGCTGGGTGAAAGTGAACAGCTGCGCCGGTAGTGGATTCCCTCCCTCACCGATGGCGCCATCATTAAGCCTCCTTCCCTTCCTGGCAGACGGATCCTGCCGGCTCTTTGACCAGCAGTGAGGGGAGAGAGAGGCCAACGAAGTCTTGTTTAGATCTGGAGAGGGTGAGAGAGTGTGAAGAGAGCAACTACAAGCAGACCAGCAGTGAGGGGAGAGAGAGAGGCCAACGAAGTCTTATTTAGATCTGGAGAGGGTGAGAGAGTATGAAGAGAGCAACTACAAGCGCTGAGGCTCCAACGTGTGTATATATATACTGGAGAGAGTGTGAAGAGTGCAAACCCTAGAAAACAAGCGCCGAGGCTGCAGCTGATCGTATATCTCTGTATCCATCCATTTTGAGCAGTCAAAGAATCCTCCTGGCACGAATTATGCTCAAGTGTAGTTATCGAACCCGAGACCTCAAGTTTGATGAGCGAACAGCCTAACCAGCTACACAACCCTCCCGTTATGTTCAACGAAAGGAAAATAACCTTTTATACATTCCTGCATTCGTGTGACAAGCATGCCATGTTTTTTTTTGTGTGTGTGGGAGTCATTGGGACTTAAATCATAATCGTGTCATGTGGCTTTGGTGGTAAGACTATCCAAAGTGGTGCAGAAATAATGCAGCCTTAGTCACCATACCTCTCTCCATGTAGTACGTTGGGTCCCACCAGTCAGAGGGTGAAACAAACAAATTAATAAGAAAAATTAAAAGCGCCAGCGGTGTATCTTTCCTCACACATCCGCTAATGCTCGGGAACACTGTCCAATTGATCCCTCTGTTCGCTCACGTACTATTTTAAGTGAATCCTTATTATAACATGCACACAATTTTGGGCACTTGTATTCGACCTAAGTCAGTGTGCCACTGTATCTCATACGACTCCCTCCGTCTAGGTGTAATAAGTCATGTTAGAAGGTGCAGCGGGACCAAGGTGCAAGCAGATTGGAGGAGAAGGAGAAACTTGACCGGTCATTCCTCCAATCAAAGCCCTGATTTCTGTCTCTAAACGCAACAATTAATCCAAACAACTAAGAGATGTTGTTTTAGCTACCATGCAGGGCCACGTATTAACTCGCATGCAAGCCGACTTTGATTTCTTGACTGATCAACGCGTAGTTGCGCTCCATGCATTGGGTTTCCGGGGGAGATAACAAGGCAGAGTAAGGAGCGTTTGGTTACATTGCTTAGGCTGGTCATAGTGGTGAGTAACTTGGACTAGTAACATGCATATGTTACTAGTCTATGTTACTACTACGCGAAGTTTGCCGTCGGAAGCGAGCCGATCTGGCTCTCCTGAGCTAGCAAGGTTTTTCTAGCCCACCCAAGCTAGCTGGCCCACAAAAGCTAACATATTTTAACAGTTCCAAACGCCTAACCTTGGCCAGCTATGCTATAAGCTGTTCTTGCTAAGGATCCAAACGCTCCCTAAGTAACAACGCTCGCTAGCAACGAGGCCAGGAGGGGATTGAGATGCGAAGTTAATGGACGACGCCTAAACATTTTGGGAATATCTGATTTTCGTAAGATGACTTAACACCTAGACGGAGGGAGTACTACTCCTCAGTCCAGGTTTGATGGAATATTCGTCACCTCTTCTCTTCTTGTACGTACTCCATTTGTATCTCACTTCCTGTGGCTTCGCACTCCCATGATTTTCCTATTCTATGAACCTGTGCGTGTGTGTGTGTGTTTAACAGCATGTGTGCGTTAGAGAGAGCGACAGATCGACCTACTCCTACAAAGAGATGTTGTGTAGTGTACGATTTTAGCCGCGAGAGTCGGTGCATCCTCTCATTTCCGGGCGTCCGGTAGGGACAGGTGGACAGCTAACACGCCCGCTCCTAACCAGCCTGGCCCACCCAAAGCCCCTTCATCGCCCGCGCGCGCTTCCCGCCCGAAACGGTCAGCGCCGCTCCACAGAGTCGGTGCCGCATTCATGCCCGGGCAGAGCGGACGCGACCTCTCACTGGCGCCTGCGTTGAAGGGAGAAGCAGATTCAAGAGTGACGGTTGCTTCATCCGTCCAACTTACTGCTTGGTCTATGTGATTTGACGGCTCATTGGTCATTATTACTGAGGTGGTAGGACTGCTGGATGTCCCACGCTTTCGGCGAAAGGAGGTACTACTAGATTACAATTTTCTCCATTCTTACGGCGGAGGAGTGCAAGAGCAGTGAAAACACGCAGGCTCAGTGATTACATGGCCCACCTCACACTATCACCATATTTTCTGGACACCGTGTGACACCTAACTCTTTACATAGTACTCCCTCCGTTCCTAAATATAAGTCTTAGTAGAGATTCCACTAGGTGGACTACATATGGAACAAAATGAATGAATCTACACTTAAAATGCATCTATATACATCCGTATGTGGTTCATGGTGAAATCTCTACAAATACTTATATTTAGGAATGGAGGAAGTACTAGTATAGTACGTACTGTAATTTATCAGCGAGATAGTACAATGCTATGAAGCTTCCAGCTTCTGTTACATGTATCTTGCGTCCAAGGTTGCCTGTTGCAACATTTCATCAAATACAAAGGAGACTAACATGCATGCTATTGCATCTCAATGATTGACAGATCATAGCAAATATGTACTCCCTCCGTTCCAAAATAAGTGTCTCAACTTTATGCAGGGGGTGTTTGTTTCCACGGACTTTTTAGTGTAGGGACCAGAAAAAGTCCCTCTTAGAGACTTTTTAACCAAACAGGAGGACTACTAGGGACTAAAACTTGCTTTTTGAGACTTAATGAAGAAGACTCTCCAGGAGAGTCTTTTCGGGACTTTTCCAACAATGCCCCTCCCTGCACCCATTGCCCCGCCGCCCCATGGTGTTGTTTGGTTGTTATTTTTCTGTATACTGGGGGTAACATGGTCATTCAATAACCTCTAGGGAGGGACTAGGGACTTTTTAGTCCCTGAAAACAAACAGGGGGGACTTTTTAAGGAGTAGGGACTTTTTAGTTGGGACTAGAAAAAGTCCTAGGACTTATGAACCAAACAGGGCCTCAATATGGACTACATACGGAGCAAAATGAGTGAATCCACACTCTAAAATACGTCTATATACATCAGCATTTGGAGTATGTACTAGTAGTACATATTGAAATCTACTAAAGGACATATATATTCCAAACAATATGATAATCTCTCTAACCAAGGTAGTAGGGACGAGGAGTAAACGGAGGGAGTAGTCAAATTTTCTCCTTGTCCTGCGAGCCACCGCGGCGTGGGCGAGGGAGCGGGCGTAAGGCGTACAGTACTACTACTAGTAAGCAAGCTTCACCTCATCCTGCGAGCCACCGCGCCCGTGGGCGGGGGAGACGGCGTACTAATCAATCTTCTCCTCGTTCTGCAAGTTGGCGGGACACATCAAAAGTACTCCAGTGTATAGAGCCTTACCTCTAAGGTAGGCCCCACATGGTTTGCCTCTTTTTTAACATAACGCATCAAGTCGCAATTTGTTTGTTCACCCGTGGTAGACGATCCTCCCTCCATCTGGTGGACAACCAGTACACATGTCAAATTACCATGTGGGCTGCCTTTTCATACAGAAATGAGCTCCACCGTGTACCCGCGCGGGTGTGGTTGGGAAAGAGACGGGAGTACGTGCGCCGTGCGTGCACCTCTTCTCTTCGTGCACGTCCCCCACCTACGTGGGTGTGTGTGAGAGATACAAACCTAGACAAATGGCTTGTGCGTTCGTGAGTGTTTTTTGTTTTGCGGGGAGGTTGATTTCGTGAATGTATTTGTGGGAATATGTGTCGATGACATCTCAAACAAAATTTTGCATGCAATGTGTGTGAAATGGAGGCCTATCCATATCATATATAGAGGGCCGGGCGATCCACGAGAAGAAAGGGAGGGGTCATAGATATCGATAGAGTCAAAGAGAGGATCAAGTGGGTGGGTGCGAGATCGATGAAGAGAGCCATCGAAATTGTGTGTGCAAGTCAAAGATATAGGGCGACTGACCAACCAGAACGTCAGAGGGCACAGGTCAAGTTTGTGTGTGGCAGGGAGACATGACTAGAGCGCTCGATGTATCGGTGTGTGTGTGGGGGGGAGGGGGTGGGGGGAGGGGTAGGCAGAGGCCTAACTAAAGAGGTAGAACGACTCGTATATGTGTTGAGAAGGAGAGACCCAGCTATGTCTTGAGGGAGATCGGTCAACATCCATACATAACTGAAGGACGGGAAATAGGATGGGACAGAGAGAGAGAGAGGGAGGGAGAGGGGTAGAGTGCTGGATGGTTGATGGAGTTGCTTCTCGAAGATGGTGGGAGAGGCCTACTAGACAAATTGATGGTGGAACTGCAATATTATCAATAAAAGTGGGGATGTGTTTCTGTGTGTGCCTGTGCATGATAGATCTATCGGGACGCATCCATGGATGATGAAGGGGAACCATGTGTTTGGTAAGCAAACCTAACTAGATCAGTAGATCAATTGTTGTTTTTCGGAGGAAGGGAGAGACATAACTAATGAGGTAGATCGATCGACGCGTGGGAAAAATAAGTTATAAGGACCTAGCTAGCTATATGTATAGCGGGAGATCGGTCAGTGTACGTCCCTTTGTTAGAGGAAAATAAGTCCCGGCGAGACGGATAGACAGAGAGAATGGAGTTAGGAGGTGGTGCGAGAGGCCCAGCTACTAGCTAGATTGGGGGAGGAGTATGCGGTTGTGAGATCGATGAAAAGAGGGGCGAGAGTTTACACATGTGTGGGACCGTATGAGAGACACGAGGCAAGGACACATAAAGGAGGAGATTGAAGGTGCGTGTGTATGTTGTAGGCACACATCGCTGGAGAGGTTTATCGATCGATGTGTGTCCGAAAGGAGTTGTGGAGACTGTGGGAGAACTTCCTAAAGAAAAAAATGAATGTGCGCGATGGATAGAATGCTGAGGGAGGGGGAGGGCGAGGAGGGCGTGTGCATGCACGAGAGAAAGTTAGTGGTAGCTACAAAGCTTAGAGGATTGTGTGGGTGTAAGAGAATAACAAAGATCATAATTTGATATGAAAGTGGATTCATATATTTGAATAGGAGATCATAGTGTTTTAAACGTATGCATGCATGAATATAGCGGTGATACGCGTGTTGTGGTTTTGCACATGTTATACCATAATGTGATAATGCATGGCGTTTGCAACTCATAGCTAAATGTCGAAGAATCTAAACCATACTATACATCGAACAATCTCACATTTTATTTGAATTTGTGATAATGTGTGGCGTTTGCAACTTACAACTAAATATCGAACAATCTAAACAATACTATATACTGAACATTCTCACATTTATTTGAATTTGTGGTAATGTGTGGTGTTTGCAACTCACATCTAAATACTTGTAGGCGTAGGGGGCGGGGCACCATACATAATGTGATAAACACATTATACATATGAGACATGGTTTAGATTATGAAGATCTAGCTAGAGCTTGAAATGTACTATGATTTGAAATCAACATAAAGTGGATTCAAAAAATCGAGTTCGAGTTCATATAGTACACATAGTTCATATGTAACTCGAGACTAATCATGTGGTGTGTTGTGAAGATAATACACAAATGATGGTTTAACTTGACAATAATGATGATTGTAGATCTTATTAAAACAGAGAAATGAATTCAAATGCTTTGACTTCAAAACAATCATTATTGTAGATCTTATTCAAATAGAGAAACGAATTCAAATTTAGTTCATATTGAAGTGGTAGTATATACGTTTGGAATGCACTAAAACGTTCATTTGAGTAGTAGGTTGCATGCATTATACACGTAGCGAAAAAATTTAATTGAACATAACATGAATTCAAAGTTTTGAATGACATTCCTAGTGCGAATTGATTTGTCACAGTACACGTTAGGCTTGTCCGGAAATTTCAACCCGCGCCTTGTTAGCCCAAAATATTGAAGATATATCTTTGTCTCATTGTGCTCTGACAACACCCTCCATCTCAACCCGTGCCTTGCTATTCCAAAATTACAACGCGCGCGAAAACTCCCACCTCCTGTGAAATCCCGACACGTGAAATGCCCGTGATACCCCTGAACCGAAAGAACCGCCTCAAATCGGTGGGGGTACATTCGTAACATACCCCACATTTCGGACAAGCGCGTCCCTAAGACATTGTTCCCCACTCCCATCCCATCCGTCCACCCATTCGTACACTGAGGCCGGGAAAACCCGCGAAGCCCCACATCCTCCTCCATCCGCCACCGAGCCGGAGCCTCTTCCCCGACGACGTCGTCCACAGCAACACCTCGGCGTCCCTCATCCACCATATCGGATGAGGATCCGTCATCGATCTGGTCGTCCCGCCGGTTCAGCCACCCCGTCCTCCACCTCCAAGGAGCTTCCCCGACATTCCCCTCGTCTTTCGCGCCACCTGCATTCCCACACCACCGTCTTCACCTGCACCACCGAAAGAGCATCATCATCACCGTTTCCTCGGATGAAGCTGTGGCCTAATCGGCGCCACCAAAGAGGTTGTACACTAATCGCCTCATTTTCTTCTTGATTCGATATCACGGTGCTGCCGGCGCTCGGTCCCGAGCCGACACGGCGCGGCTCCATCCACGGCGGCGTCGCCGGCCACTTCCTCCACGGCGTCGCTCCCTCGGCGGCGACGTCCACGTCAGTAGGAGCTGCTGCTGCTTTAGCTCTCGCTCGTGGTGCTGCTCTGCTCTTGCTCTCGGTCCCCTGCCTTGTCTGCTCTCGCTCTTGCTCTTGCTTGCGATGCTGCTCCGATTTAGCTACACTTCAGTCGACTGAATCGACTTTTGGGTCAGTCGATTTTCAGGAGGGGCTCGCCGGAGTTAAGGAAGAACCAGCCGCAGCGGGGAGGGGGGCTCGCCGGAGAGGTACCCCACTATCTATCTTAGGGTTCAGGGTGGGGACGGTGGTCGCCGGCGGTGGTGGGGCGGTGGCGTGGGGATCGCCGAAGAAAAAGCTCGACATGGGGGGCCTAGAGGGATAGCCGGGGCGGCGGCGGACTGGTGGTGGGGACTGTTTTCGGGGCGGGCGGAGCGGCGCACCGCTGGCCGCGGGCGGCGGGGGCGGCTGTTTGGCCGGTGGTGGCTGGCGGCTCAGGGGGTGGAGGTTGAAGATGAACTGCAGGCCCTTGATTTCGTATCCAACGGCTGCAAAATCAACTGACCAGAGATGAAAAAGTCAGTCGACTGACGTGTAGCCTCACCTCTAGTGCGTTCAGTTTCAATTGTAAAATTCAGTTTCGACAGCAAAATTCAGTTTCGACAGTTAAGTTCAGTTCGACAGTTAAATTCAGTTTCAATAGTTAAGTTCAGAGATAAGCGGCTGATGTATTTTATGTCATCATTGGAGATGCTATTAGAATTCCACTCAGGTTAACGTTGTCTCTCTTGTCCTGCTTCAGCCTCGGCGTCGTACAACTCACCGGAGCTGCTCCAACGACGAAACCCTCCATCACAGCGGAGCAATACCTCGGGCTCCATCTCCAGACGCCTAAGATCTTCTTCCCCTCCTCCGATAGCCAAGTCAGCCGGAGCATCCTCACCGGCCAACCCAATCACGCTGAGATCGACATGGCTTCGCCAAAGAGGTTGTACACTTGTTGCATCTCTTTTTTACTCTACATGTTATATATATTGTCCACTGAGCACACGGAGTAACGGAAGATTATTTTATCCTAGTATATGACAAGCATTGAGGTACCAGGCAACTTTGCTATCCGTGATGGACTCTCTTGAACACCATCATTATTTATCTCGGCGCGTTTGAGCTGTGCATTTGTCGATGGCCCTGGGAGCTGAGCTAGTAGGGTAGTGGCCTGGGTCCAAAGTAATAGAAGTAGCACAAAAACATTTTTTTATTGTAGGCTTTTCCTTGCTCAGGCCTGCCTACTAGAATCGCCAGTGCTTGAAAGGAAAAGTGAATGAAAAACATAGGAATTGGAAAGTTTCCTATGGTACTACTTTTCATGAATTTGGTGCAAAGGAATGGAGCAAAGCAAAACTGTAGGATTTGTTCCTTTAGTGTCTCCTTGAAAGAAAAACCGTAGGAATTTTAATTTCCACTTGTCCTCCTTTCCAAATTCCTATTCATGAAGCACAAGACTAAGAGATAGTAGCATAATAGCATTATAACCGTACATTTTCTTGTGGTTTGACTTAATCTCACCTTGCTTCTTTGCATCATGTGTTCTTCCAATGCTTGTGAACCAAACACCTAGATTGGCAGAAATCCTGTGTTTTTAAATTCTCTGTTTTGCATGTGCATTCCTATCCTATTCCTGTCTATTTCCTATCCCTGCATTGTTAGAATCCTCAAATTCAAACAAGCCCTTACACAATTACTTCTGTTACAGATATGTGTCAAAGAAAACCTTGTGTGGTTTGTCCTACTCCTGCAGTGCTGTGTTCCACCCCAGCTCAGCTGCTCCAACGACGGAAGGGTTCACCACAGCAGGGATCCGCTCTCCAGACTGTCTTTCGCCGCCTCAGATCTTCTTCCCCACCGCCGGCAGCCACGACAACTACATTACCATCATCAACTGAGCAGATGACCTTGAGGACTACACGGGTCCGCAAGAGAGGTCGCACACTTCCGTGTCTGCTTACGTTATGCATCGCTTAATATGATGACATGCTACTTTATCGTCGTGTTCACCTATTAGACTCCGAGTCAGGTCCAAACTTATGCTGAAACTTGAGTTTTTAAATGGTTGTGGGGTACATATTGGGGCAGCAATCAGTACTATCTGTCTACTATCTGGTTAATCTCAGGTGTCTACTATGAGTTTCATGTTGGGTGCAAACAAACATTAAAGGAGCCATTATCTGTATTTTTTAACTAAAGCTATTATCTGCCTGCTATCATTGGTTTTGGGTCTATCCATAGTTTGCTACCATCACTCTGGATTTGTGCATGCACTCCTAACATAATCTCACTATGTTTTATTCCTATGCATGTTTAGTTATTGTACACAATGGAACTGAACATGTAGAGCAAAAGAGACGAGCCTTGCGTGGCAATAGAATTTCATGCAGACGTCGCTCCATGGTGGGCGCAAAGGCAGCCCCCCCCCTCCACCCATTTCGGATCATAATCAAGAGGAAGATAATTGTTCTGAGGGGGATTCAGAAGCAGAAGACCACTCCTATTTACCCCATGAGGTCTTCGCTCTAACTTGGCATGCTGATGTTGGTAATATCATGCATATGGTGCCTTGCATTGCTTACTGTATACATCAAAGATGTCATCTGCTTAGTTTAGACATGCTTTGTGTCAATGCCATCTATTTAGTTTCTTTATCATATATGTGAATCATGCAATGTCATCTTGTTTAGCCAGGCATCATATATGTGAATTTTGCAATGCCACCTTGGTTAGCCAGTCATCTTATATGTGAATTATATCATGACATCATTTTTTTATTACGTGTTAAATTTGTCAACAATTTTAGTACATTCAATTACTCTTCCTGTGCATCAGCCATTCGGCACGGTCATGGAAAAATCTGGAGTGGAAACAAGGTCAGAGCAGACAATGCTATCTGACGAAGCGCATGTCTTGCTGGTTACAGATAGCTCCTCAGAGGAGGATTCAGAGACATATGACCAGTCCTATTCCCCCCCCCCCCGAGGTGCATGCTCTAACTTGGCAGGGTTATGTTGCTCATATCGTGTGTATGGTATCTTGCATTGCTATGTCATTTGCTTAGTTTAGACATGCTTTGTGTGAATGCCACATGTTTAGTGTCTAATTACCATATATGTGAATTATGCAATGCCATCTTGTTGCAAGACATTATATATGTGAATTATGCAATGCTATCTTGTTGCAAGGCATTATATATGTGAATTATGCAATGCCATGCTGTTTAGCCAAGCGTCATATATGTGAATTATATCATGTCGTCCTTTTTTTGTATTTCTCATTGCTTTTGTCGACAATGTTTGTATATTCAACTGCTCTTCCTGTGCATCAGCCATTTGAATTGGTGATGGAGAAATCTGGAGTGAAAACAAGGTCTTCAGAGCAGACAATGCTACCTGCTGAAGCAGAGATCTTGCTGGTTACAGATAGCTCTTCAGAGGAGGATTCAGAGGCAGATGACCAGTCCTATTATCCCCCTGAGGTGTATGCCCAAATTTGGCAGGGTTATATTACTCATATCATGCATATGTTGTATTGCAATGCTTAGTTTTTACATCATATACACGATATTGAATGCCATCTCCTTAGTTGACACATCATATATGCGGTTGCCCTCTGCTCACTTCCTTAGTATATAAATCATATATTTCAATTATATCATGCCATGATGTTTACATAGACAGCATCTATCTGAATTATGGCATGCCAACCCATTTTCTAAAGACATAATATAGTTATATCATCTCATCATGTTTACATAGTCATCATATTTTGAATTATGTCATTCTATCCGTGAATTATATCATGCCATCATGTTTCCATCGACGGCATGTTTGTGATTTATGGCATGCCAACCACTTTAATAGACACATCATATAGTTATATCATGTCATCCTGTTTACATAGTCATCATATTTTGAAGTATGTCATTCTATCCTGTTTAGTTAGCCATCATACATGTGAAATTGTGTCATGCTATCTTGTTTAATTAGCCATCATATATGTGAAATTATGTCCTGCTATTCTGTTTGGTTAGACCACATAAATGTGAATTATTTCAAGCCATGTTTTCTTCCCTACTATCCATTGCACCTGTTATCTTACAATGTCTGTACCTTCAATTAATTTTCTTGTTTATCAGCCATTTCAATTGGAGGGGGTGTTGGCAGTATCTGTGGGAGTAAAAACACGGTCTTCAGAAAAGATCGTGCTACCTGTCGATGGAGATAGAACCACGGTTGTACTTGCCCAAGAACCAGCCCCACCACACATAACCCAGAGTCACACAGATTGTACCCTACCCAGTTGGACAGAGAACCAGCTACACCCCTTCTAACCCCAACCCCAGCAGATAGTAACCCAGTTCCCGTTGACACAACACCGTCTCCACCACAGAGCACCCAAACACGAGCAGTTAGTAAGGCAACTGCAGTGCCCAAAGCACGAGGACCACCACTCCGAACCCCAAGTCAACGCTTAAAGCAGAAGAAGAATTGTTCTCAGGTCAGGTTCCATAGCTATGGTTCATACTACTTTGCTCTTGCATCACGATATTTACTCATACCAACTAATTTCAAATTTGAAGGATGCAATTGAAACTCCAATGGTGCAACAGGTATGTTTTAAACCTGTTTCTTTAACGTGTTTGCTGTTGTAACTTGATCTATGTTGATTTCAGTTTCAATTGAATAAACAGTTATGTTCCCATGCCATGCACATTACAAGTGTTGTTATTGCTGTGTAGTTTCCCACACTTATATTCTGTCTATGCTGCTTTATCTTAAATAGATATGATTCGAACTGTATCTATCTTGATTTGGCAACATAAACTAGAATGATATAGACCATACACTGACCATACTACATAGATATATGTTTGTTTCATGTTGTTATCATGTCCACCTTACTACTGAACTGGTTTACCAAAATGAGTTTCATATACTACATTGTAAACCTGTGATGTGTTGGTTTGTTTCTCTTTTAGAACGCGGATAAAATATTGGAGAAGAGTACCCCATTATGCAATGGTAAATGAAGTAATGCAGATAAGGTTCAAGATAGTGAGACATCCCTCTTGGTCTCCAAGAAAGCTGATAAAAACTATGTTGAAGACACTGAGACAACCCCAAAGTCTTGTCATGATGTAGTGTTCGAGTTACTGGCTACTACTGCTGGCACCAGCTCTTCGAACTTGCTGCCTGAATCAGTTCGGCTTCTTGAGTCTCAACTTCAAATTGAAAGACGTTGATCAGATGTTATGCGACAGGAAGCCGAAGGACTGAGGAAGTCCCTGTAGAATTCAGATGCTACTTTCTAGTGCAACAGCAAGTGCTGGAGGATTCAAGCGCCAAACAAGAGAAAGTTAATAAGCTTGCTAAGCATCTTAACAGCATTATGGGTAGCCCAGGATATTGTTTCTTGAGCTCTTCTGAAGTGGTTTCAGTTCTGGACTTGTTTTGCTGCGGCGTTTATATGCTGCTTTGTTCCCTATATTTGCACTGGTGGCGAACTTTGATGCCCAGTGGATGTAATATGTGTAATAGCCGTGATAGCCTAGCGTAAGTTGCTTGCTAATTTATTTCCTTATTGTCTTGTCTATTTGTTTTCTTGTAGTCAGTGCAGTTCTTTTTCCGCGGTTTGCTAGTGGCCGCAATAACCTATTTTTTTAAAACTAGGCAACAATAATCATGGGCTACATATTTACTGTAGTTAACATGAGCCTGCTGTAGAAACAATGGGCCTTCTAAGGGCCATAGAAAGAATGGGCCTTCTAAGGGTCGTAGCATCAATGGGCCTTCTATAGGCCGTAGCATCAATGGGCCTTCTACGTGCCGTATGATCGGTTGGCCAAACATTGGCCAATAACAGACCACATTATGGCCGTAAATGAACTAGAGTTGAAATCGTCCGTTCATGGGCCGACAATAACAGGCCGTCGTTAATCGGCCGTATTTGATGACGTTATGAAAACGACCGAACGTATTAACGGGCCACAAACGGGCCGACTGTAACCACGGGCTGAATTTGGCCCACAAGAATAAAATGACAGTAACGGGCCATAAGTAAACGAATGTTGGAAATGAGCCCAAGAATAAATGGGCCCTGAGAAGGCCGAAAGATAACATGGGCTGGAAACGGCCCAACGGAATAATGGGCCATTAATGGGTATAAAGTGATACACTGTTCATTACGGGCCAGTTTCACCACGTATCGTTAATGGGTATAAAGTGATACACCGTTCATTACGGGCCGTTAATGGGCCGAGAGTTACTAAGGGTCTCATATGGGCTGAAAGACGTCATGGGCCATACATGGGCCGGAAGTTAAAATGGGCTGGAATTATATTGGACGGCCCAGATGACGATACTGGGCCTAATTCGGATAGGCCGTAAATGGGCCCTGGGTTAGCGGGTTGTAAATGGGCTATATGCGAACAGGCCATTAACAGGCTTGCTGTGGGCCGGCCCGCCACCTTTTGACCAAGTCAAATGGGCCGGCCTTTTCACAGGAATGGGCCTCTGTTGGGCCGTGCCACGTGTCGACGTACATAGGCGCTTTGGGTCCAATGAGTGGATGACATCTGTCCCAACGGTGAGCCAACACATGTTTCCTCCAGCCAATGATGATTTTACATGTGGAAAATCCCCATTGGTCAGGGCTGTTAACGGGTTATCGGATCCAAAACCGGAACCGATAGCTTAACGGCGTTCCGTTACGGTGGATGCCACGTGTCGGTCACCCTTGACGAAAGCACTTCTGTGACGCGCGATTTATCGTCATGGAAGTGGACACTTCTGTGATGATAATTTTGGTAATGTCATGGAACACTTCTACGACAGCACAGGTATGACTATCTTGATTCTGTCATAAATTTGTCATGGATGAACATGCATGACAGAAAACGTGACCTACTGTGACAAACACGTATTAAGTGTATTTTTTTTGTAGTGATCATGAATGGATTCATCAATATAACTATCACACAAAGCATTCCTTTCATGATCCACAAGCATAGTGTTTTTATTACTCTCCACATAAGCAATTTTATTCTCATTCATAATAGTGGGAGTATCATAGGAAACTCGAATACTATAAATTGTTTCCACATTAAAAGAGTAATGTTCACTAAAAGGATATTCAAAATTATGACAATAATTATGACTACTTTTTATAACGTAAGTATCATCATAATATCATCATAAGCAGCAACTTTTTTCTCATCCTAGTCAATTGAAACCTCTTCCGAAATAGTGGAATCATTACTAAATAAAGTCATGACCTCTCCAAATCCACTTTTATCATCATAATAAGATTCAACACCCTCCAAAATAGTGGGATAAATGTTATCTAAAGTTGACACTCTTCCAAACCCATTTTCATAAATATTGCAATCATCATAAATAGGAGGCATGCAATCATCATAACAAATTTGATCATTCAAAGTAGGGGGGCTAAAAAGATCATCTTCATTAAGCATAGCATCCCCAAGCTTGTGGCTTGGCATATCATAAGCATAATCACTCTCATCATCAATAGTGTGAATAGCACCAACGGTATAACAATTATTATCATCATACTTTCCCAAGTTGGTGCCAAAAAGATTTTCAAGATTATAAGAAGTATAATTATCTTCCCAATCAGAATCATCACAACGAGCAATAGGCATAACAAAATCATCATCAATAGTGCTCTCGGACATTGTGACATAAGACAAAGAAGTAATACCATCATCAAGTGCATCATCTTCTACAATTATTTTTAATTTATTTTCATGAGGCACAACAATAATAGGAGCAACATTATTTGGGAGAGATGCCTTTTTACCTCTATTCTTTCTTCTTTTCTTCTTCTTCACCACATCATGTGTGGGTTTAATTAGTTTTTTTGAGCTTCTTATTGATGCATGAGATTGGTTGAATAGGGAGCTCCTCCTTGTCACCAATTTCATCATGAGAGACAATAGGAGGTAAAGTGGACATCTTTACCCTTTCATTAGTATTCCTTTTATATTCCATTGGTTTTCCCATCTTTCTATAGTTGGCAATATAAGCATTCTCATTGCAATTTACCACGCAAAACATATAGATATTTTTTAGATTAGTTTCAATGTCGTCCATGAGTACAAATACTTCAAACCAACTATTTTTATGTGTCAATTCTTCACTCCCCAAAAATAGACAAAGCTCATTATAAAGTTCAAGGTGATCAAGTTATTGCAATATTTGGACACGATTCGATCATGAAAAAGAATGCATTGGAAATTAAGGTGACCAACTTTATTGCAAAGTTCACAAGTAATAGGACAAAGATAGCATAATTTTGTAGCAAATTCATCTATCACTTTGAGAAAAAAATTGGTTCTATCATGCTTATGATTCTTACAAAATCTATCTTCCCTATAAGGCACGTCTTCACAAAGTCTTTCCACTCCACAAAAATGAAATGCTTATAAGAAACATTTTTCTCATGACTAGTGCAATCGTCATTAGCATTTTGGATATTTATAGAATTCATACTAACAACATCGCAATCATGCTCATCATTTATGCCAAACATTTTATTGAATTCTTCTTCTATCGATTGAGAACAATTTATGATCCATCATTTTCAAGAAAGACATTATAAAGATGAACAATATAAGACCACCTTAATTCCATATTTTTGTAGTTTTATTTTATAAACTAAACTAGTGATAAAACAAGAAACTAAAAGATTTTATTGCAAGATATAAAGATATACCTTCAAGCACTCACCTCCCCAGCAACGGCGCCAGAAAAGAGCTTGATGTCTACTACGCAACTTGTTCTTGTAGACTTGTGTTGGGCCTCCAAGCGCAGAGTTTTGTATGACAGTAGCAATTTTCCCTCAAGTGGATGACATAAGGTTTATCAATCCGTGGGAGGCGTAGGATGAAGATGGTATCTCTCAAACAACCCTGCAACCAAATAATAAAAAGTATCTTGTGTCCCCAACACACCAAATATAATGGTAAATTGTATAAGTGCACTAGTTCGGCGAAGAGATGGTGATACAAGTGTAATATGGATAGTAGATATTGATTTTTATAATAGTAACAATAAAAAACAGCAAGGTAGCAAGTAACAAAAGTGAGCACAATGAAGGAAATATGCCCTAGAGACAATAATAAAGTTGTTATTTTATATTTCCTTATTCATGATAAAGGTTTATTATTGAAAGGATCGAGAAGAGGTGTCTAGAGGGGGGGTGATTAGACCCTCAACAAATAAAAGTAGCAGTTTTTAGGTTCTTCAAGTTAAAGTGGAGTTTTAGCACAAGTTTAAACATTCACAATACATTTCAAGCAAGCATGGCAAGAGTATATGAGCAGCGGAAAGTAAAGCATGCAATTTGCAAGAAAGTAAGGGATGGGATTGGAGTATGCAAACGCAATTGGAGACACGGAGATTTTTGGCGTGGTTCCGATAGGTGGTGCTATTGTACATCCACGTTGATGGAGACTTCAACCCACGAAGGGTAATGGCTGCGCGAGTCCACGGAGGGCTCCACCCCCAAAGGGTCCACGAAGAAGCAACCTTGTCTATCCCACCATGGCCATCGCCCACGAAGGACTTGCCTCACTAGGGTAGATCTTCACCAAGTGGGCGATCTCCTTGCCCGTACAAACTCCTTGGTTAAACTCCACAATCTTGACGGAGGCACCCAAGTGACACCTAACCAATCTTGGAGACATCACTCTCCAAAAGGTAATAGATGGTGTGTTGATGATGAACTCCTTGCTCTTGTGCTTCAAATGATAGTCTCCCCAACACTCAACTCTCTCTCACAGATTTGTATTAGAGTATATTCGGTTTATACATATTTGGTAGTTCAAGTTGTAATCTATCTCTACTATTCTTGGCCTCCAAGATTTGTATCTTATATAAACAGCCCTTCGAGGCCCTAATACATATTCAGAATATCATAATCTTCATGGTATCCGTCGCGTAGGTTATCTCCATGATATGTCTCCTCCGCCGGCCCCTCCACCTCTCCCGGCGCAACCCCTCTTCACCACGGTTGAGTTCGATGCTGCCCGATCGCCATCCTTCTCTTCTTCCTCCTCCAACCCTAGTTCTCTCACCCGCCACCAATACAACCTTCCGCCCCCACAAATCTCTCTAGCAGATACAATTGCTGATGTCTCGCCGTTCATCCCAATCTCCCTTGATCTCGCTGCCCAGAACTACTACCATTGGCGCCATCTCTTCCACATCCACCTTGGTCGCTGCGGTCTGCGCCACCACATCCATCCATCCTCTGTCCCGCAGCCTGCCAATCCTCGCTGGGTGAAGGATGATCTTACAATCATCCAATGGATTTACACTCGGATCTCAACCGAGCTCTTCAATCTTGTCTCCAACGACAACGCCACCGCAGCCGAGCTTAGGGCATCTCTTCAATAGTTGTTTCAAGACAACTCTGACACCCGCATCAACGCCCTTCACACCGAGCTCCGCACCATCACCCAAGGATACTCCCCGGTCACCGTCTTCTGTCAGCGCATCAAGTCAATCGGTGATGAACTCCGCCAGCTTGGTGATCACGTCGACGACCGCGCCCTCATCAACACCCTCCTCCTCGGCCTCGGTGAGCAGTTTGAGAAACAGGTGGCCTTCATCCCCATGTGGCTGCCCTATCCTTCCTTCGGCGAGGTCCGCTCTCTCCTACAGCTCGAGGCACAGAACCAAGCTTGCAAGGCCACTCGACCGCAGGTGTTTCACGCCACCACCAAGCCTCCCGCGTCGGCTCCATCTACTCCATCGCCGGCACCTGCACAACCTCCTCGAGGCTGGCGCCCGAGCCCTAACTACCGCGGGAAGAATCCAGTATATTGGCCGCCCAGACTCGCTCCACCGGCTCATCATCATCATCATCATCATCATCATCATCTACACCGGCATCTGCTCCGCCGGCATGGCACCGGCAGCAAGATCCCTGGACCGGGCTGGTTCAGGCATGGCCCATGCCTTAGTCCGCTCGTCCCCTTACGGCGCCCCTCCAGCATACACGGGCTCCTGGAGCCCGGGTCTTCGTCCTGCCACTGGATCTCCTGGTCTCCTCAGACCCCGGCCGCCAGCTCACGTCTACACCGCCACCACTACATCGACCCCGCCCGGCACCCCAGTACCTCCGCTCGGCTACGCCCTAGTTCCCTATGTTCCCGGTGCTCTTTCGGCCCTGTCACCGTACGCATACGGTCAGCATGCACCAATCAACGTGCCCGCCTCCTCCAGTTCCACAACATCGCCAAGCTGGGATCAGGCTGCCTTCATCGCGGCCATGAACAATTTCACCCTAAACAACGAAGGTACGGATTGGATTTTCGATTCTGGTGCATCCTCACATATGTCTTCAAATATGATTTTTCTGTCAGCTTGTTTTCCTTCTTCTTTTTCTTCCATTACCATCAGTGATGGCTCCACTATTCCTGTTTCTTGCACCGGTGACTCTTACATCCCCTATTCTTCTGCCAATTTTCTCTTAAGTAATATTCTTGTCGTCCCGTCTTTAATTGCTAATCTTATCTCTGTTCGTCAGTTTACCATCGATAATCAAGTTATTCTTGCCTTTGACCCCTTTGGTTTATCTGTCAAGGATCTGAAAACGGGGGAGGTTCTCGCTCGGTACAATAGCACGGGCAATCTTTATCCTCTTCATGGCGCACCCACTTCCACTCCTCGCGCCATGCTTGCATCACTTGACCTATGGCATCGTTGGCTTAGTCATCCCAATAAAGCTACACTATCATCATTACTACAAGAATTTTGTATCCCTAGTTCTAGTGTCTCTCATGATTCCTCTCTTTGTAATGCCTGTCAATGCGGCAAACATGTTAGACTACCTTTTGGTACCTCCTCTACTATTAGTACTTTTCCATTTGAATTACTACATTATGATTTATGGACCTCTCCAATTCCTAGTGTTTCTGGTTATAAATACTACCTTGTAATTCTTGATGATTATTCCCATTATGTTTGGACATTTCCTCTACGAGCCAAGTCCAATGTACACCCAATTTTCCTCAATTTTCGTCAATATGTTCTAACCCATTTTGGTCTTCCAATCCGCTTTATTCAATGTGACAATGGACGTGAATTTGATAATACTCGCAACCGCACTTTCTTTCTCTCTCACGGCATACTCCTCCGCTTTTCTTGCCCCTATACATCCCCCAAAACGGTAAAGCAGAATGCTCTCTTCGCTCCATAAATGATATTCTTCGCACCTTGCTTATTCAAGCTTCTCTCCCTCCCTGTTTTTGGGTTGAAGCCCTACGTACTGCCACACTTCTTCTAAATATTCGACCAACCAAAACATGTCCTCTCTACACTCCCTTTCAATCCCTTTTTCTTTCCCATCCCGATTATCTTTCTCTCCGTTTCTTCGGTTGTCTCTGTTTTCCCAACATCACTGCTACCACCTCTCATAAACAAGAGCCTAGGTCTTTACCTTGCATCTATCTCGGTCTCTCCGATGATCATAAGGGCTCTCGCTTCTTCGATCCTTCATCCGGCCGTGTCATTCTTTCCCGTCACGTTGTCTTTGACGAACACACTTTTCCCTATGCTGCCACAAAATCATCACCTATACACCACCCTTCCCATGTCAATCCTCCATCTTCTCTACTCCCTCTTCTAAATCCCACCTCTAGCTCTATTGCGGCGGAGCAACAGCCACCATAACAGCCTGTCACAACCCCACTGCAGCCTCCCGGCAACCCACCACAGCCTTCCGTGCCCCCAACTCCTCCCTCGACGGCAGCCAATTCTTCTGCCACGGCAGCTACCTCTTCCCCCACGCCTACCTCCCCTGTCCTCGCCTCTCCTTCTCCTTCCTCCGCACCGCCTCTTCCGTCCAATGCTGTTCCTATCATACCTCCGACCAACGACCATGTCATGTGCACTCGTGGTAAGCGTGGCTTTCACCTCCCTACACGGCGTCTTAATCTCACGGCTCTTCCCACTGTCTCCCCTATTCCTACATCTTATAGATGTGCTCTTCTCGATCCTCTCTGGCATTCTTCTATGCGTGATGAGTTTGATGCCCTTCAGCAAAATAACACCTGGACTCTCGTTTCCAAACCACCCGGTGTCAATGTCGTTTCCGGCAAATGGGTTTTTCGCCACAAATTTCATATTGATGGTACACTTGCTCGTTATAAAGCTCGTTGGGTGTGTCGAGGTTTTTCTCAACAACACGGTATTGATTTTGATGATACTTTTTCTCTGGTTGTAACCCTAGTACAATTCGTGTTGTTCTCAGTCTTGTTGTCTCCGCCTCTTGGCCGATTCATCAACTAGATGTTAAAAATGCTTTTCTTCATGGCACTCTCAATGAAACTGTCTATTGTCAACAACCTTCGGGTTTTGAGAATCCCTCTTCTCCTGATTTTGTTTGTCTTCTTCACAAATCTCTGTACGGTCTTAAACAAGCTCCTCGTGCTTGGTTTCATCGTTTCACCACCTTCATTCAAACAATAGGTTTTACCTCATCTAAATCCGATTCTTCTCTATTTATTTTTTGTTCCTCCTCTCATACTGTATATATTCTCTTATATGTTGACAATATCATTCTCACTGCCTCTTCTGATTCCTTTTTACAACATATTATCTCTTCTCTTAATCGTGAATTTTCCATGACTGATCTTGGTCCTCTTCATCACTTTCTTGGGATCACTGTCTCCCGCACTTCATCTACACACTTTCTCTCTCAACGCCAGTATCTTCTTGAATTGCTCTCTCGTGCGGGGCTGACTGACTGTCAACCCTGTCATACGCCGGTCGACGTTGGCACCAAGTTGTCGGCCGATGGTGAACCCTTTTCTGACCCCACTCTATATCGCAGTATCACTGGTGCTCTCCAATATGCTACTCTCACTCGTCCTGATATATCTTATTCTGTTCAACAAGCGTGCTTATATATGCATGATCCCCGTGTTCCTCGTTGTTCTCATGTCAAGAGAATATTTCGGTATCTCAAAGGTACTATTGATCATGGTCTTCTTCTTAATTCTTCCTCTCCAACAAGCTTGACAGTTTATTCTGATGCAGACTGGGCAGGTTGTCCAGATACTCGACGATCTACATCCGTCTATTGTGTTTATTTGGGTGATAATCTTGTTTCTTGGTCTTCTAAAAGGCAGGTTACAGTTTCGAGATCTTCTGCAGAAGCTGAATATAGGTATGTTGCTCATTCTGTGGCCGAGGCGGTGTGGCTCCGTCACCTTCTGGTTGAGCTTCATCGACCAATCGAGCGTGCAACTATTGTTTATTGTGACAATATTTCTGCAGTCTACATGGCGTCCAATCCTGTTCAACATCGCTGCACCAAACACATCGAGATTGATATTCATTTTGTTCGTGAAAAAGTGGCTCTTGGCGAGGTTCGTGTGCTTCATGTTCCTACCAGTGCGCAATTTGCTGATATTTTCACCAAGGGGCTCCCGACTGCATCATTCATCGACATCCGCTCCAGTCTCAACATCGTTACACCTGAAGTTGACACTGCGGGGGGGGGGGGTATTAGAGTATATTCGATTTATACATATTTGGTAGTTTAAGTTGTAATCTATCTCTACTATTCTTGGCCTCCAAGATTTGTATCTTATATAAACAGCCCTTCGAGGCCCTAATACATATTCAGAATCTCATAATCTTCAATTTGGATTTGGTTGAAAGAAGATTTGAGTGGAAAGCAACTTTGGGAAGGCTAGAGATCAAGATTCTTGTGGTTGGATTGGAATATCTTGGTCTCAACACATGAGTAGGTGGTTCTTTCTCAGAAAATGAATGCTGGAAGTGTAGGCACGTTCCGATGGCTTTCTCCACGAATGAAGAGAGGGTGGAGGGGTATATATATAGCCTCCACACAAAAATTTAGCCATTACACACAAATCACCAAACTCGGTGGGACCGAATACTGAAACTCGATCAGACCGATTTAGTTCAAAATGTGAACGTAGAGTTTTCGGTGGGACCGATATGATCAACTCGGTGTGACCGATGTGCTAGGGTTAGGGTAAAACCTCAACTCGGTTCGACCGATTACACAAACTCGGTGAGACCGATTTTGGTAATAAGCAAAACAGAGAGTTGGTCAAGCAAACTCGGTGGGACCGATTGCACATCTCGGTGGAACCGAAATAATTGCAACAAGCAACAGAGAGTTTGCAAGTCCATCTCGGTAAAACCGAGATCCCATCGGTGAGACCGAACAGATTAGGGTTTCTGGCAGTGGCTATGTCAAGTGAACTCGATGGCGCCGGATAGATCAAATTGGTGGGGCCGAGTTTGACTTTAGGTTTAGGACATATGTGGAAAGAGAAAGTGGTTGAGGGCTTTGGAGCATATCACTAAGCACTTTGAGCAAGCAAGCCATTAAGCAACACCTCATCCCCTTTTAATAGTATTGGCTTTTCCTATGGACTCAATGTGATCTTTGATCACTGAAATAGAAAATGCAGAGTCTTGAGCTTTTGAGCTTTTGCCAATCTTCTGTCCTTAGCATCTTGAAGGGGTTCCACATCCTCTTGTCCAAGCCACTCCAGTGTTGAACTCATCTGAAATATACTAGATAAAAGTATTAGTCCAACAAGAGATATATTGACATTAATTACCAAAATCACCCAGGGAGCACTTGTGCTTTCAATTATTCATGCTATAATTGTATTGATCGGAAACCTTAATACATGTGTGAATACATAAACAAACAACGTGTCCCTAGTGAGCCTCTACTAGACTAGCTCGTTGATCAAAGATAGTTAAGGTTGACATGAGTTGTCATTTGATAACGGGGTCACATCATTAGAAGAATGATGTGATGGACAAGACCCATCTGTTAGCTTAGCATATTGATCATTCAGTTTTATTGCTATTGCTTTCTTCATGTCAAATACATATTCCTTCGACTATGAGATTATGCAACTCCCGGATACCGGAGGAATGCCTTGTGTGCTACCAAACGTCACAACATAACTGGGTGATTATAAATATGCTCTACAGGTATCTCCAAAGGTGTGTGTTGAGTTGGCATAGATTGAGATTAGGATTTGTCACTTTGAGTATTCACTACTGGAATAAGGGATTTTGCCGTCTGCCAGTTCTTTGCCGTCTGCTTGCAGACGGCAAAGAAGGTCTTTGCCATCAGCTACCAAACAACAGACGGCAAAGAGTTAGCAGACAGCAAAGAAGGTCTTTGTCATCTGTTATTTCTTTGCCGTCTGCTGGCAGATGGCAAAGAATCTTTGCCGTCTGCTGGCAGATGGCAAAGAATCTTTGCCATCTGCCAGCGGACGGCAAAGAAGTGCCAGCGGACGGCAAAGACGGGGGCTATCTTCGGATCTGACCAGTGGATCTCATTTTCCCCCGATGGGCCGAAAGAAGCGCATCCCCCCACCAAACCCTACTCCGCCCCCACATCCGCCCGCCGGCGCCCTCCTCCGCCTCGCCGATGCGCTGGGGTCGCCGCTCCTCCTCCGCGCCCACGGCACCATCCACTCCCGCGCCGCCGCCGTCCTCACCGACCCCGACCAGCTCCGGGCCGAGCTTCGCAACCGCGCCTCTGCTCTCCTCCGGCCGGCGCGCCACCGCGCCTCGTCTCCTCCAGCCGGAAGGGTACCCAACGCCGCCACCCCCCCCGCCCTCCACCCATCCACACACCCGGCTCTCCCGGCTCGGCGCGCACCATCGTGACCTGCGGGAGGCCCGAGCTCGAGCTCGCCGGCGACGACGACGCACTGCACAGGGTCCCTCCCTACTTCTCCCCATCGATTCCTCTCTCCTTCGCTCCTTCCTTCTGTCCCCCATTCCAATAGACTTATTTTTGCTTTGATTTAGATCAGCAGGAGCTCTCCCCCTCTCCAGATCCATGCACAGCGACGACCAGGACCCCACGCTCAAGCCCCACGAGCTGGACGAGGTCGACAGCGAGGTCATCTGCCCTGCCCACCATGATTTCCCATAGAACAAGAAGGTCGACCCTCTCGCTCTATTTTCTTTTCTTTCCAAATGATTGCTGCCGTGCTCTTGGATAATTCTCTAGGGGCTCTCAAATTTTCTTGGACTGAACCTGATGCAAAAAACGTGGCCACTTTGTTTCCTGATACTCGCAGGTTACAGCCATCGATAGACTAGCATCACTGGCTATTTTGTTTCTCTTCTCTCACCGTGTGAGCACTAGCAGTGTAGAATTTGTGAGAGCTGCTACTTAGTTAAGCAACTACTAGTTTAATAAGTAAATGTCCATGAGATGCTCCTGTTGGTTCCTTTGATTTTTGTTGTTTATGGATGGAAAGTAATTCATTCATCTCACTAAATCGATTGGGCAAGAGTTGATTGTTTGTTAACTAGGCCTGATATTACACTGCTTCTCTGTTATATAATATGTGCAAACTTTCTATTTGTTATGTGGTGAAAATAGCCATCATATTTATTTCCACACAATCAAGTTGATGAAAATTATGCCACGTGAATTTTCATGCTATTGTACCAAGATGAGGGTGCTGCTTGTTGCCATGGAATGCTTAGTTTGATCCCACTTGTTATCAGCAAATAAATACGTGTTTTATTTTTGTACGTTTTGTTATGAAAGACAAGTCCCTTTGGAAGAAAAAGACTACTTGGAAGGAAAATGGGAAGCCGACTATGTATTCTCGGTTATTGGTAAAATCAAAATCTGGTACAACTCATGCTTGATTGTTACTGGGTTAATGCCAAGCTGCTTATACAATCGATGATACTATTTTTTATATGCGTAACTAGAAGTAGCTGACATCCTTGTACTTCATCCGCTTATATAATTGATGCACATACAAGTAGGCTCCTGATCTTTTCTCAATTTAATATATATCACAATTTGATGATGAATTCCTTGTTTCCAGTACATGTCACCAAGTTCAGGATATTACGTAGTAAATGCCTCCGTCTGACAAGATGTAAAAATAAACCTTTTCCCGCCCTTTACTCTGTTTTATTTGTTTATAATGGAAACTAGTGCAGAGTTAGATACGTATAGTGCTTGAAGATTTGCCCTCTTAAGTCCTCTTAAAATAGTTTGGCCATAGTTTGTATCTACACGTGCCTTGAGCATCCATATTTTGCCCAGCTGATATATTTTTGTTATTATCAGATTCAGACTCAGCTATTTTTTTTCTTTTTTGTTCCTACAAGATGTTCAGCTTAGCTTTAAATACAGTAAAGTTGGATACTGGAAATGTTATATGACTCTGTTCTCCATGTATCCAGCATTATCCATGTTGCTCTTGACATTCATGCTTTATGAACAAGTAGAACACACCTGACAAGACAGCTGTCAATGAATGCTATGAGGTTTAGGAGAGACTTTGTGGATGTTTTTGCCTGTTACCACGTGTTGGCCACTAGAACAAGTAGACATTTTAGATGGCCCTTTTTTGTCTGTACGTTGTGTATGTCATCTGTTAGAACTGGGATTGTTTTTGGTTTTGGCCTTGATAATACTAACTCTACCCTTTAGTTCAATCAGTTTCAAGGCCGCCCTTTTGCTCTCCACAATTCAGCCCTCTATTTTCCTGTTTGAAAAAGATGTGCTTATGTCATTGTGTTTGTTGAACTGTACAGCATAACAACAGTGGAGTGACTTGCAGGTGCCTCATGTGGATTTTATGGCTTAAGCCAAGAGGAGAAAGAAAGTGCTCTGCATATGAAAAGATACCAACATTATTGTTTCCATGAAATTGATAATATATGTGGCATGTGTTTGTTTATCTTTTCTGCAAGAGCAACTTGTGTCCTGAGACCTTCTAGTGGTACTGAGACCCATAAAAAGAAATTGTCTTCTTGCATGATCACTTACTGAAAATAGGGACAATTAGCTTTACTTCTGAGTACTTAGAAGTAGTTAAGTTATCTAAGTTATTATGGGTACTGTTACAATGTGCTTGTATTGAACCATCTATCCAAGTTTATTACTAACTCTATATGTGCTTCTCTGCACCTATGCTTGCCTGTATATCTATTTGCTTTATGGACATGACTCTTGTGTTTGTTTTCTTGTTGTACTGTGATAATTGCAATGCTTATTTAGCGACAAAATTTGCTCTTAATGTACTGTTGCAGGATCTGGATATCTCTCAAAATTTAGTACTTTCTCGTGTTGACTCTTAGTGTTTTTGTTATGCAGGTTGGAAGAAAAGAAGAAGATCCAGAGAAGATCTTACTAATAAGATAGTTTTTAGGAAAATACATTTTTAGTTTTAGGTCATTTCTTCTAATTTCATATATGGAGTGCTTGTCTTTAGTTTTTGTTTTGACTTTGTGAAACTTGCTAACTATGGATGAAACTGTGTAATATTGATGAAACTATGTATATGTATGGATGAAACTTGCTACTATTGGTAACATGTGTTGGATATGCTATATTGGTACTATGTATGGATGAAACTTGCTACTATGTATATATATGTGTGTTTGATTTTCTGTGAAAATGAATGGGTATAAGAAGAAACAGAATTAATGCCTATTAGGTCTCTTTGCCATATGCCAGCAGATGGCAAAGAGCCTGCAGTCTTTGTCGTCTGCTGGCAGACGGCAAAGACTGCAGGCTCTTTGTCGTCCGCTGCAGACGGCAAATGCCCTTTGCCGTCAGCCGCCCGGAAGCAGACGGCAAAGTAGCTCTTTGCCGGACCTTACTTTGCCGGAGCCTTTTGCCGTCCGCCGTTCATGCCTTTGCCGTCCGCCGTGGCAGACGGCAAAATAGCTGATTCCTGTAGTGATTGGAGAGGTATCTCTGGGCCCTCTCAGTAGTACACATCATAAGCTTGCAAGAAAATGACAAAGGAGTTAGTCACGAGGTGATGTATTACGGAACGAGTAAAAAGACTTGCCGGTAACGAGATTGAACTAGGTATGAAGATACCGACGATCGAATCTCGGGCAAGTAACACACCGATTGACAAAGGGAATTACGTATGTTGTCATAAGGGTTCGACCGATAAAGATCTTCGTAGAATACATAGGAGCCAATATGAGCATCTAGGTTCTGCTATTGGTTATTGACTGGAGAGGTGTCTCGGTCATGTCTACATAGTTCTCGAACCCGTAGGGTCCGCACGCTTAACGTTTGATGACGATATTGTATTATATGAGTTATGTGATTTGGTGACCGAATGTTGTTTGGAGGCCCGGATGAGATCACGGACATGAAGAGGAGTCTCTAAATGGTCGAGA
Source organism: Triticum aestivum (assembly GCF_018294505.1). Lineage (NCBI taxonomy): Eukaryota > Viridiplantae > Streptophyta > Magnoliopsida > Poales > Poaceae > Triticum > Triticum aestivum. The sequence goes on from NC_057805.1 coordinate 363,227,192, forward strand.
GGTAAATGTTGATATATAGGATGATGGTATTCGGACATCAGAAGTGTTCCGGAGTGTACCGGGTACTTATCGGGTCACCAGAACGGGTTTCGTGCACCCCCGGCAAAAGATATGGGCCTTATGGGCCAAGAGGGGAACGCACCAGCCACAAGGGGATGGTGCGCCCCACATATGGGCCAGCCAAGGATGGATAAGGAAAGCGGAATGGAGAAAGGAAAGTGTGGATTAGGATTCCCACTTTCTTCTCTCACCCCCCCCCTCTTTCCTTCCCCCTCCATTAAATATGGCAGGGGGGCGCAGGGCAAGGAAGCCCCAAGGGGGCCGGCGGCCAGCCCTTGGGCGCCTCGTGGCCTCTCCCCTCCCCCTCCCACCTTTATATATGTTGGGAGGGGGCGCCTAGAACACACAACATCAATTGTTAGCCGTGTGCGGTGCCCCCTCCATAGTTTACACCCCCGGTCATATCATCGTAGTGCTTAGGTGAAGCCCTGCGAGGATCACTTCACCATCACCGTCACCACGTCGTCGTGCTGGCGGAACTCATCTACTACCACCACATCTTGCTGGATCAAGAAGGCGAGGGACGTCACCGAGCTGAACGTGTGCAGAACTTGGAGGTGTCGTACGTTCGGTACTTGATCGGTCGGAGCTAGAAGAAGTTCGACCACATCAACCGCGTTGTCAAACGCTTCCGCTTTCGGTCTACGAGGGCACGTAGACATACTCTTCCCCTCGTTGCTATGCATCTCCATGGATAGATCATTGCGTGTGCGTAGCAATTTTTTGTTTTCCATGCAATGTTTCCCAACAGTGGCATCCGAGCTAGGTCTATGCGTAGGTGATATGCACGAGTAGAACACAAAGAGTTGTGGGCGGTGATAGTCATACTTCTTACCACCAATGTCTTATTTTGATTCGGCGGTATTGTGGGATGAAGCGACCCAAACCAACCTTACATGTCCACGCACATGAGACCGGTTCCACCGACAGACATGCAACTAGTTTTGCATAAAGGTGGCTGGCGGGTGTCTGTTTCTCCTACTTTAGTTGAATCGAATTTGACTGCGGCCGGTCCTTGAAGAAGGTTAAAACAGCAAACTTGACGAAACACCGTTGTGGTTTTGATGCGTAGGTAAGAACGATTCTTGTTAGAAGCTAGTAGCAGCCTCGTAAAACTTGCAACAACAAAGTAAAGGACGTCTAACTTGCTTTTGCAGGGCATGTTGTGATGTCATATGGTCAAGACATGATGTGATATACGTTATTGTATGAGGTTGTTGGGGAACGTAGTAATTTCAAAAAAAATCCTATGCACACGCAAGATCATGGTGATGCATAGCAATGAGAGGGGAGAGTGTTGTCTACGTACCCTCGTAGACCATAAGCGGAAGCGTTATGACAACGTGGTTGACGTAGTTGTACGTCTTCACGATCGACCGATCCTAGCACCGAAGGTACGGCACCTCCGCGATCTGCACACGTTCGGCTCGATGATGTCCCACGAACTCACGGTCCAGTAGAGTGTCGGGGAAGAGCTTCATCAGCACGACGGCGTGATGACGGTGATGATGAAGCTACCGGCTCAGGGCTTCGCCTAAGCACTACGACGATACGACCGAGGTGGATTATGGTGGAGGGGGGCACCGCACATGGCTAAAAGATCAATGATCAACTTGTGTGTTCTAGGGTGCACCCCTGCCCCCGTACATAAAGGAGAAAGGGGGAGGCCGGCCGGCCCTTGGTGCGCCCAAGGAGAGGAGGAATCCTCCTCCTAGTAGGAGTAGGATTCATCCTTTCCTAGTCCTACTAGGAAGGGGGAAGGGGGAAGGAAGGAGATGGAAAGGAGAAGGAAAGGGGGGCGCGTGATAACCCACAAGTATAGGGGATCAATTATAGCCTCTTTCGATAAGTAAGAGTGTCGAACCCAACGAGGAGCTAAAGGTAAAACAAATATTCCCTCAAGTTCTATCAACCACCGATATAACTCTACGCACGCTTAACGTTCGCTTTACCTAGAACAAGTATGAAACTAGAAGTACTTTGTAGGTGTTTTTGGATAGGTTTGCAAGAAAATAAAGAGAGCGTAAATAAAAAGTAGGGGCTGTTTAGATAAAGACACAACTAAATTAGTTTCAGTAGAGAGCTTTTTGTTACGAGAAAGTTATTTGTCCCTAGGCAATCGATAACTAGACCGGTAATCATTATAGCTATTTTATTTGAGGGAGAGGCATAAGCTAACATACTTTCTCTACTTGGATCATATGCACTTATGATTGGAACTCTAGCAAGCATCCGCAACTACTAAAGATCATTAAGGTAAAACCCAACCATAGCATTAAAGCATCAAGTCCTCTTTATCCCATACGCAAACAACCTACTTACTCGGGTCTGTGCTTCTGTCACTCACGCCACCCACCATAAGCAAATCATTAACATATTGCAAACCCTACAGCGGGAATCCCTCACGCTTGCGCGACACGGAGAGCACCATAGGACAGCACCAATAATAAAACATGCAACTCAAACCAATCTTGATCATCAAATAACCCATAGGACAAAACGGATCTACTCAAACATCATAGGATAGCCATACATCATTGGGAAATAATATATAGCGTTGAGCACCATGTTTAAGTAGAGATTACAGCAGGTAAGAGAGAGGTTACACCGCTGCATAGAGGGGGGAAGAGTTGGTGATGATGGCGGTGAAGTTGTTGGTGAAGATTGCAGTGATGATGATGGCTCCGGCGGCGTTCCGGCGCCACCGGAAGAGAAGGGGGGAGGGGGTCCCTTCGTCTTCTTCTTCCTTGACCTCGTCCCTAGATGGGAGAAGGGTTTCCCCTCTAGTCCTTGGCCTCCATGGCGTGGGAGGGGCGAGATCCCCTCCGAGATTGGATCTATCTCTCTGTCTCTCTCTGTTTCTGCGTTCCCGTCTGGTGCCCTTTCACCGTTTCGTATATATATGGAGATCCGTAACTCCGATTGGACTGAAACCTTCGCCATGATTTTTTTACCAAAATTTAGCTTTCTTGTGGCCGAAGAAGGGCATCAACTGCCTTACGGGTGGCCCACGAGGGTCAGGGGCGCCCCCTACCTCGTGGCCACCTCGGGCACCGTCTCGCGTGGATTTTTCTTCCGAAATTTTCCAAATATTCCAAAAATAAGCTCCGTATGTTTTTATCCCGTTTGATCTGGATATTCCGCGGAACATAAAACATGCAACAAACAGGAACTGGCACTGGGCACTGGATCAATATGTTAGTCCCAAAAATAGTATAAAAAGTTGCCAAAAAGTATATGAAAGTTGAATAATATTGGCATGGAACAATAAAAAATTATAGATACGACGGAGACGTATCAACATCCCCAAGCTTAATTCCTGCTCGTCCTCGAGTAGGTAAATGATAAAAAAGATAATTTTTGATGTGGAATGCTACCTAGCATAATCTTGATCATATGTCTAATCATGGCATGAATATTAAGACACGAGTGATTCAAAGCAATAGTCTATCCTTTGACATAAAAACAATAATACTTCAAGCATACCAACCAAGCAATTATGTCTTATTGAAATAACATAGCCAAAGAAAGCTCATCCCTACAAAATCATATAGTCTGGCTATGCTCCATCTTCACCACACAAAATATTCACATCATGCACAACCCCGATGACAAGCCAAGCAATTGTTTCATACTTTTGACGTTTCTCAAACCTTTTCAACTTTCACGCAATACATGAGCGTGAGCCATGGACATAGCACTATAGGTGGAATAGAATATGATGATGGGGGTTATGTGGAGAAGACAAAAAAGGAGAAAGTCTCACATCGACGCGGCTAATCAACGGGCTATGGAGATGCCCATCAATTGATGTCAATGTGAGGAGTAGGGATTGCCATGCAACGGATGCACTAGAGCTATAAGTGTATGAAAGCTCAAACTGAAACTAAGTGGGTGTGCATCCAACTTGCTTGCTCATGAAGACCTAGGGCATTTGAGGAAGCCCATCGTTGGAATATACAAGCCAAGTTCTATAATGAAAATTCCCACTAGTATATGAAAGTGATAACTCAAGAGACTCTCTATATGAAGAACATGGTGCTACTTTGAAGCACAAGTGTGGTAAAAGGATAGTAACATTGCCCCTTCTCTCTTTTTCTCTCATTTTTTGTTTTCTCTTTTTTTCTCTCTTTTTTTTGGGCCTTCTCTTTTTTTGGCATTTCTCTCTTATTTATTTATTTATTTATTTCGTCCGGAGTCTCATCCCGACTTGTGGGGGAATCATAGTCTCCATCATCCTTTCCTCACTGGGGCAATGCTCTAATAATGATGATCATCACACTTTTATTTACTTACAACTCAATATTACAACTCGATATCTAGAACAAAGATATGACTCTATATGAATGCCTCCGGCGATGTACCGGGATGTCTAATGATCTAGCGTAGCAATGACATCAAAAAACAGACAAGCCATGAAAACATCATGCTACCTATCTTACGATCATGCAAAGCAATATGACAATAAATGCTCAAGTCATGTATATGATGATGATGGAAGTTGCATGGCAATATATCTCGGAATGGCTATGGAAATGCCATAATAGGTCGGTATGGTGGCTGTTTTGAGGAAGATATAAGGAGGTTTATGTGTGATAGAGCGTATCGTATCACGGGGTTTGGATGCACCGGCGAAGTTTGCACCAACTCTCGAGGTGAGAAAGGGCAATGCACGGTACCGAAGAGGCTAGCAATGATGGAAGGGTGAGAGTGCGTATAATCCATGGACTCAACATTAGTCATAAAGAACTCACATACTTATTGCAAAAGTCTATTAGTTATCGAAATAAAGTACTACGCGCCTGCTCCTAGGGGGATAGATTGGTAGGAAAAGACCATCGCTCGTCCCCGACCGCCACTCATAAGGAAGACAATCAATAAACACCTCATGCTCCAACTTCGTTACATAACGGTTCACCATACGTGCATGCTACGGGACTTGCAAACCTCAAGAAAAGTATTTCTCAATTTCACAATTACTCAACTAGCACGACTCTAATATCACCACCTTTATATCGCAAAACTATTGCAAGGAATCAAACATATCATATTCAGTGATCTACAAGTTTTATGTAGGGTTTTATGACTAACCATGTGAATGACCAGTTCCTGTCATCTCTCTAAATAGATATAAGTGAAGCACGAGAGTTTAATTCTTTCTACAAAAGATATGCCCACGCTCTAACAAATATAAGTGAAGCAAAAGAGCATTCTACAAATGGCGGTTGTCTATGTGAAGAGAAACAGGCAATCCAAACTTCAAATGATATAAGTGAAGCACATGAAGCATTCTATAAAGCCATACTCAAAAGATATAAGTGAAGTGCAAAGAGCATTCTATAAATCAACCAAGGACTATCTCATACCAGCATGGTGCATAAAAGAAAAGTGAAAACTAAATGCAAAAGACGCTCCAAGATTTGCACATATCACATGAATGAAACGAATCCGAAAACATACCGATATTTGTTGAAGAAAGAGGGGATGCCTTCCGGGGCATCCCCAAGCTTAGACGCTTGAGTCTCCTTGAATATTTACTTGGGGTGCCTCGGGCATCCCCAAGCTTGAGCTCTTGCCTCTCTTCCTTCTTCTCACATCGAAACCTTCTCGATCATCGAACACTTCATCCACACAAAACTTCAACAGAAAACTCGGTAAGATCCGTTAGTATAATAAAGTAAATCACTACTCTAAGTACTGTTGCAAACCAATTCATATTTTGTTTTTGCATTGTGTCTACTGTAATATAACTTTTTCATGGCTTAATCCACTGATATAAATTGATAGTTTCATCAAAACAAGCAAACTATGCATCAAAAACAGAATCTGTCTAAAACAGAACAGTCTGTAATAATCTGAACATTCACCATACTTCTGATACTTGAAAAATTCTGCCAAAATTAGGAAAAATAAACAATTTGTATAGAAAGACAGTGCAAAAATAATCAGAACCATTTGACGTTCCAGTAAAAAATTAAAAATCGCGCACTACAGCCAAAGTTTCTGTCCTGCACCGTACAAACCAACAAGTATTGTAAACATCCTAAAGGCAAACCTTGGCACATTATTTTTATAATACAATGGAATTGTACAAGGGGATAATTATTTTTGTTGAAAAGTTTCTGTAATCAAGATTCACAAGGTTTCCGTGAGCATGAACAAAGTTCAAGGAGCTCTCCCACTTCAACAATGCTTGTCTTTCTCACTTTCACTTTCCTTTTTGAAAAGTTTTGGGTTCCCCTCTTTATTTTTGTTGTTTTTAAACTATATGAAAGCACTCAACAGAAATAAATGACTCTCTAAAACTTCCGGGTTGTCTCCCTGGCAGCGCTTTCTTTAAAGCCATTAAGCTAGGCATATAGTGCTCAAGTAGTGAATCCACCCGGATCCCAAGGTATATCAAAGCCAATTTTAATTAGCAATGATTTGTAATTTAGTAGTGAGCACAAAGTAACATATATCATGTAATGACGAAGTCTAACTCTCTTCCTATGCATCGGCATGTCATAAAAGAACAATTCATGCACACATAGTAAAGGCCAATGCATAGTATAAACAGTTTCTTGCAATTTTATCGTGTGGAAACATAGAGAGGTGGAGATATAGTTCCTCTCTCATAATAATTGCAAGTAGGAGCAGCAAGCACATGCATATTATATCTATCAAAATCATCATGTGCAACGGTAAAAGGCAACCCATCAATATAATCCTTAATAAGTGCAAACTTCTCCGATATAGTGTAGTTTGGAGAATTCAAAAAGATAATAGGACTATCATGTGTGGGTGCAATAGCAACAATTTCATGTTTAACATAAGGAACTATAGCAAGTTCATCTCCATAAGCATAATTCATATTGGCATCTTGGCCACAAGCATAGCAAGCATCATCAAAAAGGGATATTTCAAAAGAGTCAACGGGATCATAGCAATCATCCTTCGGTAAGCACGAAGGGAAATTAAACAATGTATGAGTTGAAGAGTTACTCTCATTAGAAGGTGGGCACGGGTAGCTAATCCGCTCTTCCTCCTTTTGTTCTTCGCTCTCCTCCTCATCTTTTTCATCCAATGAGCTCACAGTTTCATCAATTTCTTCTTCCATAGATTCCTGCAAAATATTAGTCTCTTCTTGGACAGCGGAGACTTTCTCAATAAGTGCATTAATATCGGAATTGTATTCATAATTCTCATAGCAATATTTGAGGATAGCTAAATTTTCAGGTCTATAAGCAGCATCATCAAAATCTTCAAACTCTTTAAACATAGATTCAATTTCATAAGCACCCATAAAAGCAACAAATTCTTCTATTTGTTCCACATCATAGTAATCATATATACCATTAGCATAAGAAGCTAAGGTTTTATTATCATTAAATTTGCATGAAAAGGGAAGGTGTGGAGCCTTCATCCTAGAGCAACAAGTATAATCATAACTCAAGCATAGTTGCCTAGCATACCACTTCAATATATGAATTTGATCCCATAATAGTTTCCCTTTTTGTGTCAAGCGGTAATCCCTAAAGTATTCACGTTGATCCAACGTTACTCCCATTACATAATTGAATGGGGTTTTCTCAGGATTATTAAAGTAGTACGTAATATCTTTCACATAACCAGCATCGAGGGTTTTAGGAGGTTCCCCATCTCCATGAGCAGAAAGTACACCTAATTTTTTGGTATTTCGTGTTCCATATCCATAACTAAAGATAAAGAACAACTAAGAACAGCAAATAAAAATTACTTAGTGATAAAGCAAACAAGCACACACGAGAATATTCACCCCACGCTATTGCTCCCCGGCAACGGCGCCAGAAAAAGGTCTTGATAACCCACAAGTATAGGGGATCAATTGTAGCCTCTTTCGATAAGTAAGAGTGTCGAACCCAACGAGGAGCTAAAGGTAGAACAAATATTCCCTCAAGTTCTATCGACCACCGATACAACTCTACGCACGCTTGACGTTCGCTTTACCTAGAACAAGTATGAAACTAGAAGTACTTTGTAGGTGTTTTTGGATAGGTTTGCAAGAAATAAAGAGAGCGTAAATAAAAGTAGGGGCTGTTTAGATAAAGACACAACTAAATTAGTTTTAGTAGAGAGCTTTTTGTTACGAGAAAGTTATTTGTCCCTAGGCAATCGATAACTAGACCGGTAATCATTATTGCAATTTTATTTGAGGGAGAGGCATAAGCTAACATACTTTCTCTACTTGGATCATATGCACTTATGATTGGAACTCTAGCAAGCATCCGCAACTACTAAAGATCATTAAGGTAAAACCCAACCATAGCATTAAAGCATCAAGTCCTCTTTATCCCATACGCAAACAACCTACTTACTCGGGTCTGTGCTTCTGTCACTCACGCCACCCACCATAAGCAAATCATGAACATATTGCAAACCCTACAGCGGGAATCCCTCACGCTTGCGCGACACGGAGAGCACCATAGGACAGCACCAATAATAAAACATGCAACTCAAACCAATCTTGATCATCAAATAACCCATAGGACAAAACGGATCTACTCAAACATCATAGGATAGCCATACATCATTGGGAAATAATATATAGCGTTGAGCACCATGTTTAAGTAGAGATTACAGCGGGTAAGAGAGAGGTTACACCTCTGCATAGAGGGGGGAAGAGTTGGTGATGATGGCGGTGAAGTTGTTGGTGAAGATTGCGGTGATGATGATGGCTCCGGCGGCGTTCCGGCGCCACCGGAAGAGAAGGGGAGAGGGGGCCCCTTCGTCTTCTTCTTCCTTGACCTCCTCCCTAGATGGGAGAAGAGTTTCCCCTCTGGTCCTTGGCCTCCATGGCGTGGGAGGGGCGAGAGCCCCTCCGAGATTGGATCTATCTCTCTGTCTCTCTCTGTTTCTGTGTTCCCGTCTGGTGCCCTTTCACCGTTTCGTATATATATGGAGATCCGTAACTCCGATTGGACTGAAACCTTCGCCGTGCTTTTTTACCAAAAATTAGCTTTCTTGCGGCCGAAGAAGGGCATCAACCACCTTACAGGTGGCCCAAGAGGGTCAGGGGCGCGCCCAGGGGGGTAGGGGCGCCCCTGCCTCGTGGCCACCTCGGGCACCGTCTCGCGTGGATTTTTCTTCCGGAATTTTCCAAATATTCCAAAAATAAGCTCCGTCCGTTTTTATCCCGTTTGGATTCCGTTTGATATGGATATTCTGCGAAACATAAAACATGCAACAAACAGGAACTGGCACTGGGCACTGGATCAATATGTTAGTCCCAAAAATAGTATAAAAAGTTGCCAAAAAGTATATTCAAGTTGAATAATAATGGCATGGAACAATCAAAAATTATAGATACGACGGAGACGTATCAACGCGCCCCCCTCCCTAGTCCAATTCGGACTCCCTATAGGGAGGTAGCGCGGCTGCCCCTTGTGGGATGCCTCCCCTCTTCCCTATGGCCCATGTAGGCCCAATAGTCCCCGGGGGTTTCCGATAAACCCCCGGAACTCATCCGGTGTCCGAATATAGTCGTCCAATATATCAATCTTTATGTCTCGACCATTTTAAGACTCCTCGTCATGTCCGTGATCATATCCGGGACTCCGAACTATCTTCGGTACATCAAAACACATAAACTCTTAATACCGATCGTCACCGAATGTTATGCGTGCGGACCCTACGGGTTCGAGAACTATGTAGACATGACTGAGACACGTCTCCAGTCAATAACCAATAGCGGAACCTGCATGCTCATATTGGCTCCTACATATTCTATGAAGATCTTTATCGGTCAAACCGCATAACAACATACGTTGTTCCCTTTGTCATCGGTATGTTACTTGCCCGAGATTCGATCGTCGGTATCTCAATACCTAGTTCAATCTCATTACCGGCAAGTCTCTCTACTCGTTCCGTAATGCATCATCCCACAACTAACTCATTAGTCACATTGCTTGCAAGGCTTATAGTTATGTGCATTACCGAAAGGGCCCAGAGATACCTCTCCGACAATTGGAGTGACAAATCCTAATCTCGATCTATGCCAACTCAACAAGTACCATCGGAGACACCTGTAGAGCACCTTTATAATCACCCAGTTACGTTGTGACGTTTGGTAGCACACAAAGTGTTCCTCCGGTATTCGGGAGTTGCATAATCTCAGTGTCATAGGAACATGTATAAGTCATGAAGAAAGCAATAGCAACATACTAAACGATCAAGTGCTAAGCTAACGGAATGGGTCAAGTCAATCACATCATTCTCTAATGATGTGATCCCGTTAATCAAATGACAACTCATGTCTATGACTAGGAAACTTAACCGTCTTTGATTCAATGAGCTAGTCAAGTAGAGGCATACTAGTGACACTCTGTTTGTCTATGTATCCACACATGTACTAAGTTTCCGGTTAATACAATTCTAGCATGAATATAAACATTTATCATGAAATAAGGAAATAAATAATAACTTTATTATTGCATCTAGGGCATATTTCCTTCAGTTCCCACTTGCACTAGAGTCAATAATCTAGTTCACATCGCCATGTGATTTAACACCAATAGTTCACATCACCATGTGATTAACACCCATAGTTCACATCTCCATGTGACCAACACTCAAAGGGTTTACTAGAGTCAGTAATCTTAGTTCACATCGCCATGTGATTAACACCCAAAGAGTACTAAGGTGTGATCATGTTTTGCTTGTGAGAGAAGTTTAGTCAACGGGTCTGTCATATTCAGATCCGTATGTATTTTGCAAATTTGTATGTCAACAATGCTCTGCATGGAGCTACTCTAGCTAATTGCAACCACTTTCAATATGTATCCAGATTGAGACTTAGAGTCATCTAGATAAGTGTCAAAACTTGCATCGACGTAACCCTTTACGACGAACCTTTTGTCACCTTCATAATCGAGAAACATATCCTTATTCCACTAAGGATAATTTTGACCGCTGTCAAGTGATCTACTCCTAGATCACTATTGTACTCCCTTGCCAAACTCAGTGTAGGGTATACAATAGATCTGGTACACAGCATGGCACACTTTATAGAACCTATGGCTGAGGCATAGGGAATGCCTTTCATTCTCTTTCTATCTTCTGCCGTGGTCGGGCTTTCAGTCTTACTCCATTTCACACCTTGCAACATAGGCAAGAACTCTTTCTTTGACTGTTCCATTTTGAACTACTTCAAAATCTTGTCAAGGTATGTACTCATTGAAAAAACTTACCAAGTGTCTTGATCTATCTCTATAGATCTTGATGCTCAATATGTAAGCAGCTTCACCGAGGTCTTTTTTTTGAAAAACTCCTTTCAAATACTTCTTTATGCTTTCCAGAAAATTCTACATTATTTCTGATCAACAATATGTCATTCACATATACTTATCAGAAATGTTGTAGTGCTCCCACTCACTTTCTTGTAAATACAGGCTTCATCGCAAGTCTGTATAAAACTATATGCTTTGATCAACTCACGAAAGCGTATATTCCAACTCTGAGATGCTTGCACCAGTCCATAGATGGATCCCTGGAGCTTGCACATTTTGTTAGCACATTTAGGATCGACAAAACCTTCTTGTTGCATCAAATACAACTCTTCTTTAAGAAATCCATTAAGGAATGTAGTTTTGACATCCATTTGCCAGATTTCATAAAATGTGGCAATTTGCTAACATGATTCGGACAGACTTAAGCATCGCTACGAGTGGGAAAATCTCATCGTAGTCAACACCTTGAACTTTGTCAAAAACCTTTTCAACAAGTCTAGCTTTGTAGATAGCAACACTACTATCAGCGTCTGTCTTCCTCTTGAAGATCCATTTATTTTCTATGGCTTGCCGATCATCGGGCAAGTCAACCAAAGTCCACACTTTGTTCTCATACATGGATCCCATCTCAGATTTCATGGCCCCAAGCCATTTCGCAGAATATGGGCTCATCATCGCTTCCTCATAGTTCGTAGGTTCGTCATGTTCAAGTAACATGACCTCCAGAACAGGATTACCGTACCACTCTGGTGCGGATCTCACTCTAGTTAACCTACGAGGTTCGGTAGTAACTTGATCTGAAGTTACATGATCATCATCATTAGCTTCCTTACTAATTGGTGTAGGAGTCACAGAAAAAGATTTCTGTGATGAACTACTTTCTAATAAGGGAGCAGGTACATTTACCTCATCAAGTTCTACTTTCCTCCCACTCACTTCTTTCAAGAGAAACTCCTTCTCTAGAAAGGATCCATTCTTAGCAACGAATGTCTTGCCTTCGGATCTGTGATAGAAGGTGTACCCAACTGTCTCCTTTGGGTATCCTATGAAGACACATTTCTCCAATTTGGGCTTGAGCTTATCAGGATGAAACTTTTTCACATAAGCATCGCAACCCCAAACTTTAAGAAACGACAACTTTGGTTTCTTGCCAAACCACAGTTCATATGGTGTCGTCTCAACGGATTTAGATGGTGCCCTATTTAACATGAATGCAGTTGTCTCTGATGCATAACCCCAAAATGATAGTGGTAAATCGGTAAGAGACATCATAGATTGCACCATATCTAATAAGTACGGTTACGATGTTCGGACACACCATTACGCTGTGGTGTTCCGGGTGGCGTGAGTTGGGAAACTATTCCGCATTGTTTCAAATGAAGACCAAACTCGTAACTCAAATATTCTCCTCCACGATCAGATCATAGAAACTTTATTTTCTTATTACGATGATTTTCCACTTCACTCTAAAATTATTTGAACTTTTCAAATGCTTTAGATTTATGTTTCATCAAGTAGATATACCCATATCTACTCAAATCGTCTGTGAAGGTCAGAAAATAACGATACCTGCCGCGAGCCTCAACACTTATCGGACTGCATACATCAGTATGTATTATTTCCAACAAGTCTGTTGGTCGCTCCATTGTTCCGGAAAATGGAGTCTTAGTCATCTTGCCCATGAGGCATGGTTCACTAGCATCAACTAATTCATAATCAAGTGATTCCAAAAGCCCATCAGCATGGATTTTCTTCATGCGCTTTACACCAATATGACCTAAATGGCAGTGCCACAAATAAGTTGCACTATCATTATTAACTTTGCATCTTTTGACTTTGATATTATGAATATGTGTATCACTACGATCGAGATTCAATAAACCATTCACCTTGGGTGTATGACCATTGAAGGTTTTATTCATGTAAACAGAACAACAATTATTCCCTGACTTTAAATGAATAATTGTATTGCAATAAACATGATCAAATCATATTCATGCTTAACGCAAACACCAAATAACATTTATTTAGGTTCAACACTAATCCCGAAAGTATAGGGAGTGTGGGATGATGATCATATCAATCTTGGAACCACTTCCAACACACATCGTCACTTCACCCTTAACTAGTCTCTGTTCATTCTGCAACTCCCGTTTCGAGTTACTAATCTTAGCAACTGAACTAGTATCAAATACTGAGGGGTTGCTATAAACACTAGTAAAGTACACATCAATAACATATATATCAAATATACCTTTGTTCACTTTGCCATCCTTCTTATCCGCCAAATACTTGGGGTAGTTCTGCTTCCAGTGACCAGTCCCTTTGCAGTAGAAGCACTTAGTCTCAGGCTTAGGTCCAGACTTGGGCTTCTTCACTTGAGCAGCAACTTGCTTGCTGTTCTTCTTGAAGTTCCCCTTCTTCCCTTTGCCCTTTTCTTGAAACTAGTGGTCTTGTCAACCATCAACACTTGATGCTTTTCTTGATTTCTACCTTCGTCGATTTCACCATCACGAAGAGCTTCGGAATCGTTTCCGTTATCCCTTGCATATTATAGTTCATCACGAAGTTCTAGTAACTTGGTGATAGTGACTAGAGAACTCTGCCAATCACTATCTTATCTGGAAGATTAACTCCCGCTTGATTCAAGTGATTGTAGTACTCTGACATTCTGAGCACATGCTCACTAGCTGAGCAATTCTCCTCCATCTTGTAGGCAAAGTGCTTGTCAAAGGTCTCATACCTTTCGACATGGGCATGAGTCTGAAATACTAATTTCAACTCTTGGAACATATCATATGCTTCGTGGCGTTCAAAACGTCTTTGAAGCCCCGATTCTAAGCAGTAAAGCATGGTGCACTAAACTATCAAGTAGTCATCATATCGAGCTTGCCAAACATTCATAACGTCTGCATCTGCTCCTGCAATCGGTCTGTCACCTAGCGGTGCATCAAGGACATAATTCTTCTGTGCAGCAATGAGGACAATCCTCAGATCACGGATCCAATCCGCATCATTGCTACTGACATCTTTCAACTTAGTTTTCTCTAGGAACATATCAAAAATAAAACAAGGGAGCTAAACGCGAGCTATTGATCTACAACATAGATATGCTAATACTACCAGGACTAAGTTCATGATAAATTTAAAGTTCAATTAATCATAATACTTAAGAACTCCCACTTAGATAGACATCCCTCTAGTCATCTAAATGATCACGTGATCCAAATGAACTAAACCATGTCCGATCATCACGTGAGACGGAGTAGTTTTCAATGGTGAACATCACTATGTTGATCATATCTACTATATGATTCACGCTCAACCTTTCGATCTCTAGTGTTTCGAGGCCATATCTGCATATGCTAGGCTCGTCATGTTTAACCCGAGTATTCTGCGTGTGCAAAACTGGCTTGCACCCGTTGTATTTGAACGTAGAGCTTATCACACCCGATCATCACATGGTGTCTCGGCACGACGAACTTTTGCAACGGTGCATACTCAGGGAGAACACTTATACCTTAAAATTTAGTCAGAGATCATCTTATAATGCAACCATCGAACTAAGCAAAATAAGATGCATAAAGGATAAACATCACATGCAATCAATATAACTGATATGATATGGCCATCATCATCTTGTGCCTTTGATCTCCATCTCCAAAGCACCGTCATGATCACCATCGTCACCGGCCCGACACCTTGATCTCCATCGTAGCATCGTTGTCGTCTCGCCAACTATTGCTTCTACGACTATCGCTACCGCTTAGTGATAAAGTAAAGCAATTACATGGTGATTGCATTTCATACAATAAAGCGACAACCATATGGCTCCTGCCAATTGCCGATAAGTTTGTTACAAAACATGATCATCTCATACAATAAAATTCAGCATCATGTCTTGACCATATCACATCACAACATGCCCTACAAAACAAGTTAGACGTCCTCTACTTTGTTGTTGCAAGTTTTACGTGGCTGTTACAGGCTGAGCAAGAACCGTTCTTACCTACGCATAAAAACCACAACGATATTTCGTCAAGTATGTGCTATTTTAACCTTCAACAAGGAGCAGGTGTAGCCACACTCGATTCAACTAAAGTTGGAGAAACTGACACCCACCAGCCACTTGTGTGCGAAGCACGTCGGTAGAACCAGTCTCGCGTAAGCGTACGCGTAATGTCGGTCCGGGCCGCTACATCCAACAATACCGCCGAATCAAAGTATGACATGCTGGTAAGCAGTATGACTAGTATCGCCCACAACTCACTTGTGTTCTACTCGTGCATATAACATCTACGCATAAACCTGGCTCGGATGCCACTGTTGGGGAACGTAGTAATTTCAAAAAAAATCCTACGCACACGCAAGATCATGTTGATGCATAGCAACGAGATGGGAGAGTGTTGTCTACGTACCCTCATAGACCGTAAGCGGAAGCGTTATGACAACGCGGTTGATGTAGTCGTACGTCTTCACGGTCGACCGATCCTAGCACCGAAGGTACGACACCTCCGCGATCTGCACACGTTCGGCTCGGTGACGTCCCACAAACTCACGATCCAGTACAGTGTCGGGGAAGAGCTTCGTCAGCACGACGACATGATGATGATGATGATGAAGCTACCGGTGCAGGGCTTCGCCTAAGCACTACGACGATATGACCGAGGTGGATTATGGTGGAGGGGGCACCGCACACGGCTAAAAGATCAATGATCAACTTGTGTGTTCTAGGGTGCGCCCTGCCCCCATATATAAAGGAGCAAGGGGGAGGCCGGCCGGCCCTTGGTGCGCCCGAGGAGAGGAGGAATCCTCCTCCTAGTAGGAGTAGGATTCATCCTTTCCTAGTCCTACTAGGAAGGGGGGAGGGGGAAGGAAGGAGAGGGAAAGGAGAACGAAAGGGGGGGCGCGGCTGCCCCTTGTGGGCTGCCTCCCCTCTTCCCTATGGCCCATGTAGGCCCAATAGTCCCCCCGGGATTTCCGATAAACCCCCGGCACTCTGATAAATATCCGGTGACCCCCGGAACTCATCCGGTGTCGGAATATAGTCGTCCAATATATCAATCTTTATGTCTTGACCATTTCGAGACTCCTCGTCATGTCCGTGATCATATCCGAGACGCCGAACTATCTTCGGTACATCAAAACACATAAACTCTTCATACCGATCGTCAGCGAATGTTACGCGTGCGGACCCTACGGGTTCGAGAACTATGTAGACATGACCGAGACACGTCTCCAGTCAATAACCAATAGCGAAACCTGCATGCTCATATTGGCTCCTACATATTCTACGAAGATCTTTATCGGTTAAACTGCATAACAACATACGTTGTTCCCTTTGTCATCGGTATGTTACTTGCCCGAGATTCGATCGTTGGTACCTCAATACCTAGTTCAATCTCGTTACCGGCAAGTCTCTCTACACGTTTCGTAATGCATCATCTCACAACTAACTCATTAGTCACATTGCTTGCAAGGCTTATAGTTATGTGCATTACCGAGAGGGCCCAGAGATACCTCTCCGACAATCGGAGTGACAAATCCTAATCTCGATCTATGCCAACTCAACAAGTACCATCGGAGACACCTGTAGAGCACCTTTATAATCACCCAGTTACGTTGTGACGTTTGGTAGCACACAAAGTGTTCCTCCGGTATTCGAGAGTTGCATAATCTCATAGTCATAGGGAACATGTATAAGTCATGAAGAAAGCAATAGCAACATACTAAACGATCAAGTGCTAAGCTAACGGAATGGGTCAAGTCAATCACATCATTCTCTAATGATGTGATCCCGTTAATCAAATGACAACTCATGTCTATGGCTAGGAAACTTAACCATCTTTGGTTCAACGAGCTAGTCAAGTAGAGGCACACTAGTGACACTCTGTTTGTCTATGTATCCACACATGTACTAAGTTTCCAGTTAATAAAATTCTAGCATGAATAATAAACATTTATCATGAAATAAGGAAATAAATAATAACTTTATTATTGCATCTAGGGCATATTTCCTTCAGAGATGATCATGTTTTGTAAAATTTATCGGCAACCAGCAGGATCCTTATGGTTGTCTCTTTATTGTATGAAATGCATACGCCATGTAATTGCTTTACTTTATCACTATGCGTTAGCGATAGTTGTAGAAGCAATTGTTGGTGAGACGACCACGACACAATGATGGAGATCAAGGTGTCGAGCTGGTGACAATGCAGATCATGACGATGCTTTGGAGATGGAGATCAAAAGCACAAGATGATGGCCATATCATGTCACACATTTTGATTGCATGTGATGTTTATCTTTTATGCATCTTATTTTTCTTAGTACGGCGGTAGCATTATAAGATGATCCCTTCACTAAATTTCAAGGTATAAGTGTTCTTCTTGAGTATGCACCATTGTGACAGTCTGTCGTGTTGAGACACCACGTGATGATCGGGTGTGATAGACTCTACGTTCACATACAACGGGTGCAAGACAGTTTTGCACATGCGGAATACTCGGGTTAAACTTGATGAGCCTAGCATATACAGACATGGCCTCGGAACACTGGAGACTGAAAGGTCGAACGTGAATCATATAGTAGATATGATCAAGATAGATATGTTCACCATTGATGACTACCCCATCTCACGTGATGATCGGACGTGGGTTAGTTGATTTGGATCACGTATCACTTGGATGACTTGAGGGATGTCTATTTAAGTGGGAGTTCATTAGTAATTTGATTAATTGAACTTAAATTTATCATGAACTTAGTCCTATTAGTATTTGCAAATTATGTTGTAGATCAATAGCTCGCGTTGTAGCTCCCCTATTTTTTGATATGTTCCTAGAGAAAAAATAAGTTGAAAGATGATACTAGCAATTACGCGGACTGGTTCCGTGATCTGAGGATTATCCTCATTGCTGCACAGAAGAATTATGTCCTTGATACACCGCTAGGTGACAGACCAATTGCAGGAGCAGATGCAGACGTTATGAACGTTGGCAAGCTCGATATGATGACTAGTTTAGTGCGCCATGCTTTACGGCTTAGAACTAGGACTTCAAAAATGTTTTGAACGCCATGGAGCATGTGAGATGTTCCAAGAGCTGAAATTGGTATTTCAGACTCATGCCCATGTCGAGAGGTATGAGACCTTTGACAAGTACTTTGCCTACAAGATGGAGGAGAATAGCTCAACTAGTGAGCATGTGCTCAGAATGTGTGGGTACTACAATCGCTTGAATCAAGTGGGAGTTAATCTTCCAGATAAGACAGTGATTGACAGAGTTCTCTAGTCACTATCACCAAGCTACTAGAACTTCATGATGAACTATAATGTGCAAGGGATAACGAAAAAGATTCCCGAGCTCTTCGTGATGCTGGAATCGGCGAAGGTAGAAATAAAAAAGGAGCATCAAGTGTTGATGGTTAACAAGACTACTAGTTTCAAGAAAAAGGGCAAAGGAAAAGAAAGGGAAATTCAAGAAGAATGGCAAGCAAGTTGCCACTCCCGTTAAGAAGCCCAAAGCTGGACCTAAGCCTGAAACTGAGTGCTTCCATTGCAAAGGGAATGGTCACTAGAAGCAGAACTACCCCAAATGCTTGGCGGATAAGAAGGATGGCAAAGTGAACAAAGGTATATTTGATATACATGTTATTGATGTATACTTTACTAGTGTTCATAGTAACCCCTGGGTATTTGATACCGGTTCAGTTGCTAAGATAGTAACTCGAAACAGGAGTTGCAGAATAAACAAAGACTACTTAAGGGCGAGGTGACGATGTGTGTTGGAAGTGACTCCATGGTTGATAAGATCACCGTCGCATACTCCCTCTACCTTCGGGATTAGTGTTGAATCTAAATAAATGTTATTTGGTGTTTGCGTTGAGCATGGATATGATTAGATCATGTTTATTGCAATACGGTTATTCATTTAAGTCAGAGAATAATTGTTGTTCTGTTTAAATGATTAAAACCTTCTATGGTCATACACCCAATGTGAATGGTTTATTGAATCTCGATCGTAGTGATACACATATTCATAATATTGATGCCAAAAGATGCAAAGTTAATAATGATAGTGCAACATACTTGTGGCACTGTCGTTTAGGTCATATTGGTGTAAAGCGCATGAAGAAACTCCATGCAGATGGACTTTTGGAATCACTTGATTATGAATCATTTGATACTTCCGAACCATGCCTCATGGGCAAGATGACTAAAACTCCTTTCTCCGGAACAATGGAGCGAGCAAATGATTTATTGGAAATAATACATACCGATGTATGTGGTCCGATGAGTGTTGAGGCACGTGGCGGGTTTCATTATTTTCTGATCTTCACACATGATTTGAGCAAATATGGGTATATCTACTTAATGAAACACAAGTCTGAAACATTTGAAAAGTTCAAAGAATTTCATAGTGAAGTGGAGAATCATCGTAACAAGAAAATAAAGTTTCAACAATCTGATCGTAGAGGCGAATATTTGAGTTACGAGTTTGGCCTTCATTTAAAACAATGTGGAATAGTTTCACAACTCACGCCACCTGGAACACCACAGCGTAATGGTGTGTCCGAACGTCGTAACCATACTTTATTAGATATGGTGCGATCTATGATGTCTCTTACCGATTTACCATTCTCATTTTGGGGTTATGCATTAGAGACAGCTGCATTCACGTTAAATAGGGCACCATCTAAATCCGTTGAGATGACACCGTATGAACTGTGGTTTGTCAAGAAACCTAAGCTGTCGTTTCTTAAAGTTTGGGGTTGCGGCACTTATGTCAAAAGGCTTCAGCCTGATAAGCTCGAACCCAAATCAGAGAAGTGCGTCTTCATAGGATACCCTAAGGAAACAATTGGGTACACCTTCTACCACATATCCGAAGGCAAAATCTTTGTTGCCAAGAATGGAACCTTTCTAGAGAAGGTGTTTCTCTCGAAAGAAGTGAGTGAGAGGAAAGTAGAACTTGATGAGGTAATCGTACCTTCTCTCGAATTGGAAAGTAGCACGTCAGAGATATCCGTTCCCGTGATGCCTACACCAACTAGAGAGGAAGCTAATGATGATGATCATGAAACTTCAGAACAAGTTACTACTGGACTTCGTAGGTCAACCAGAACACGTTCCGCACCAGAGTGGTATGGTAATCCTGTCCCGGAAGTCATGTATTAGACCATGGAGAACCTACGAACTATGAGGAAGCTGTGATGAACCCAGACTCCGACAGATGGCTTGAGGCCATGAAATCTGAGATAGGATCCATGTATAAGAACAAAGTTTGGACTTTCGTGGACTTGCCCGATGATCAGCAAGCCCTAGAGAATAAATGGATCTTCAAGAAGAAGGCTGACGCTGATGGTAATGTTACTGTCTACAAAGCTTGACTTGTCGCAAAAGGTTTTCGACAAGTGCAAGGAGTTGACTACGATGAGACTTTCTCACCGTAGCGATGCTTAAGTCTGTCTGAATCATGTTAGCAATTGGCACATTTTATGATTATGAAATCTGGCAAATGGATGTCAAAACTACATTCCTTAATGGATATCTCAAAGTAGAGTTGTATATGATGCAACCAGAAGGTTTTGTCAATCCTAAAGGTGCTAACAAAGTATGCAAGCTCCAGCAATCTGTCTATGGACTGGTGCAAGCATCTCAGAGTTGGAATATACGCTTTGATGAGGTGATCAAAGCATATGGTTTTATACTGACTTACGGCGAAGCCTGTATTTACAAGAAAGTGAGTGGGAACTTTGTAGCATTTCTGATGTTATATGTGGTTGACATATTGTTGATTGGAAATGATATAGAATTTCTGGATAGCATAAAAGGATAGTTCAAAAAGAGTTTTTTCAATAAAAGACCTCGGTGAAGCTAGTTATATATTGAGCATCAAGATCTATAAGGATAAATCGGAACTCTTAATAGGACTTTCACAAAGCACATACCTTGACAAAGTTTTGAAAAGTTTCAAAAATGGGTCAGTCAAAGAAAGGGTTCTTGTCCATGTTGCAAGGTGTGAAGTTGAGTAAGACTCAAAGCCCGACCACAGCAGAAGATAGAGAGAGAATGAAAGTCATTCCCTATGCCTCAGCCATAGGTTCTATAAAGTATGCCATGCTGTGTACCAGACCTATTGTGTACCTTGCCATGAGTTGGCAAGGGGGTACAATAGTGATCCAGGAGTAGATCACTAGACAGCGGTCAAAATTATCCTTAGAGGACTAAGGAAATATTTCTCGATTATGGAGGTGATAAAGAGTTTGTCATAAAGAGTTACGTCGATGTAAGCTTTTACACCGATCTAGATGACTCTGAGTCTCAATCTGGATACGTATTAAAAGTGGGACCAATTAGCTAGAGTAGCTCCATGCAGAGCATTGTAGACATAGAAATTTGCAAAATACATACGGATCTGAATGTGGCAGACCCGTTGACTAAACCTCTCTCACCAGCAAAACATGATCACACCTTAGTGCTCTTTTGAGTGTTAATCACATGGCGTTGTGAACTAGATTATTGACTCTAGTGAACTCTTCGGGTGTTAGTCACATCGCGATGTGAACTATGGGTGTTAATCACATGGCGATGTGAACTAGATTATTGACTCTAGTGCAAGTGGGAGACTGGAGGAAATATGCCCTAGAGGCAATAATAAAGTTGTTACTTTATATTTCCTTATTCATGATAAAGGTTTATTATTCATGCTAGAATTGTATTTATCGGAAACCTTAATACATGTGTGAATACATAAACAAAAAATGTGTCCCTATTGAGCCTCTACTAGACTAGCTCGTTGATCAAAGATGGTTAAGGTTTCCTAACCATAGACATGAGTTGTCATTTGATAACGGGATCACATCATTAGGAGAATGATGTGATGGACAATACCTATCTGTTAGCTTAGCATATTGATCATTCAGTTTTATTGCTATTGCTTTCTTCATGTCAAATACATATTCCTTCGACTATGAGATTATGCAACTCCCGGATACCGAAGGAATGCCTTGTGTGGTATCAAACGTCACAACGTAACTGGGTGGTTATAAATAAGCTCTACAGGTATCTCCGAAGGTGTCTGTTGAGTTCGCATGGATCGAGATTAGGATTTGTCACTCCGAGTATCGGAGAGGTATCTCTGGGCCCTCTCGGTAATACACATCATAAGCTTGCAAGCAAACGACTAAGGAGTTAGTCACGAGGTGATGTATTACAGAACGAGTAAAAAGACTTGCCGATAACGAGATTGAACTAGGTATGAAGATCCCGATGATCAAACCTCGGGCAAGTAACATACCGATGGACAAAGGGAATTACGTATGTTGTCATAACGGTTCGACCGATAAAGATCTTCGTAGAATATGTAGGAGCCAGTATGAGCATCCAAGTTCCACTATTTGTTATTGACTGGAGAGGTGTCTCGGTCATGTCTACATAGTTCTCGAACCCGTAGGGTCCGCACGCTTAACGTTCGATGATGATATTATATTATATGAGTTATGTGATTTGGTGACCGAATGTTGTTCGGAGTCCTGAATGAGATCACAGACATGACGAGGAGTCTCGAAAATGGTCGAGAGGTAAAGATTGATATATAGGACAATAGCATTCGGACATCGGAAGTGTTCCGAAGTGTACCGGGTACTTATTGGGTCACCGGAAGGGGTTTCGGGCACCCCGGGCAAAAGATATGGGCCTTATGGGCCAAGAGGGGAACGCACCAGCCACAAGGGCTGGTGCGCCCCACATATGGGCCGGCCAGGGATGGAGAAGGAAAGGGGAAGGGAGAAAGGCAGGTGTGGATTAGTATTCCCACTTCCTTCTCTCACCCCCCTCTTTCCTTCCCCCTCCGTCAAATATGGCAAGGGGGGCGCAGGGCAAGGAAGCCCCAAGGGGGCCGACGAACAGCCCTTGGGCACCTCCTGGCCTCTCCCCTCCCCCTCCCACCTATATATATGTGGGGAGGGGGGCGCCTAGAACACACAACATCAATTGTTAGCCGTGTGTGGCGCCCCCTCCAGAGTTTACACCCCAGTCATATCATTGTAGTGCTTAGGCGAAGCCCTGCGAGGATCACTTCACCATCACTGTCACCACGCCGTCGTGCTGGCAGAACTCATCTACTACCTCGACATCTTGCTGGATCAAGAAGGCGAGGGATGTCACCGAGCTGAATGTGTGCAGAACTCGGAGGTGCCCTACGTTCGGTACTTGATCGGTCGGAGCTAGAAGAAGTTCGACTACATCAACTCGTTGTCAAACGCTTCCGCTTTCGGTCTACGAGGGTACGTAGACGTACTCTTCCCCCTCGTTGCTATGCTTCTCCATGGATATATCATTGCGTGTGCGTAGAATTTTTTTTGTTTTCCATGCAACGTTTCCCAACACACAAACGGTATTGCAATGCTTGAAAATGAGGCCTAGGGTCCATACTTTCGCTAGTGCAATCTCTAAACAATGCTAATCTAATTGGATCATATAACCATCCCTCAACCTGTGATGAAGAATCACTCCAAAGTTCCTATCTAGCGGAGAATATACGAAGAAATTGTTTGTTGCTATTCTTTCCGATCGATCTATCCAAGAGTTCGTACTAAAATAACACAAAGTTATTCTTTCCGACCGATCTATCAAGAGTTCTTACTAAAATAACACCAAGTTATTCTTTCCGATCGATCTATCAAGAGTTCGTACTAAAATAACACCAAAACAAATTCAAACTTATAATACTCAATCCAACACAAAGAACCTCAAAGAGTGCCCCAAGATTTCTACCGGAGAAACAAAAGATGAGAACGTGCATCAACCCCTATGCATAGATTACCCCAATGTCACCTCGGGAATCCGCGAGTTGAGTGCCAAAACATATCTCAAGTGAATCAATATAATACCCCATTGTCATCGTGGGTATTCATATGCAAGACATATATCAAGTGCTCTCAAATCCATAAAATTATTCAATCCAATAAGAACGAAATCTCAAAGGGAAAACTCAATTTATCACAACAAAGATAGAGAGGGAAAACACCATATGATCCTACTATATTAACAAAGCCCGCGATACATCAAGATCGTGCCATCTCAAGAACACGAGAGAGAGAGAGAGAGAGAGAGAGAGAGATTAAACACATAGCTACTGGTACAAACCCTCAGCCCCGAGGGTGGACTACTCCCTCCTCATCATGGTGGCCATAGGGATGATGAAGATGGCCTCCGGTGATGATCTTCCCCTCCGGCAGGGTGCCAGAACAGGGTCCAGATTGGTTTTCATGGACACAGAGGCTTGCGGCGGTGGAACTTCCGATCTAGGGTTATTCTTGGGGGGTTTGAAATATTTGGAAATTTATAGGGCGAAGAGGCGGTGCGGGAGGCCATCGAGGTTGGCACAACCCACCTGGGCGCGCCTGGGCCCCCAAGCGCGTCCTGGTGGGTTGTGCTCCCCTCGGAGCTCCCCTCTGGTACTTCTTTGGCCCACCGGGTGTCTTCTGGTCCAGAAAAAATCTCCAAAAAATTCTACTGTGCTTGGACTCCGTTTGAAATTGATTTTCTGCTATGTAAAAAACAAGCAAAAAACAACAACTGGCACTCGGCACTAGTAGCTATGTGTCTGATCTCTCTCTCTCTCTCGTGTTCTCTATTTGGCACGATCTTGATGTACCGTGAGCTTTGTTAATATATTTGGATCTTATGGTGTTCTTCCCTCTCTATCTCTTGTTGTGATGAATTGAGTCTTACTCTTTGAGGTTTCCTTATGTTGGATTGAATATTGGATTTGAGAACACTTGATGTATGTCTTGCATATGGATACCCGTGGTGACAATGGGGTATTATATTGATTAACTTGATGCATGTTTTGGCACTCAACTCGCGGATTCCTAAGGTGACATTGGGGTAATCTATGCATAGGGGTTGATGCACGTTTTCGTCCTACGTTCTCCGATAGAAACTTTGGAGTGATTCTTTGTTGCACGTTGAGGGATTGTTACGTGATCCAATTATGTTATCATTGTTGAGACACTTTGCAGTAGTGAAAGTATGAACCCCTAGGCCTTGTTTCCAAGCATTGCAATACCGTTTTTTCTCACTTTTGTTACTAGTTACCTTGATGTTCTTATATTTTCAGACTACAAAAACCTATATCTACTATCCATACTACACTTGTATCACCATCTCTTCACCGAACTAGTGCACCTATACAATTTGCCATTGTATTGGGTGTGTTGGGGACACAAGAGATTTCTTGTATTTAGTTGCAGGGTTGTTTGAGAGAGACCATCTTCATCCTATGCCTCCCACGGATTGATAAACCTTAGGTCATCCAGTTGAGGGAAAATTGCTACTGTCTTATAAAACTCTAAGCTTGGAGGCCTAACAAGAGTCTACAAGAGGAAGGTTGCATAGTAGACATCAATGGCTCCTAGGTGCCTGCATTGCGTATGTCACAGATAGAGGGCGGGTAGAGAATCGACCTTAGAGGAACGTGTCCCGACGTCGCACGAACCCGAAAGCGATGGCCCCTTCGCGTCAATCCTAAAGCTAAGTTAACTGCTCCCCGCGGCCCGGAGGCCTTTGCGTGACGTTCCTTCTCTTCGCGACCTCGTTCAGGGCACGACCCTCTTCTCTCGTGAGGGCTGCTTGCGTGTCAAAGGAGACCTCCTGAGCATCGCGCCTCAGGAGCTCTTACCGGGCCTGGGCCCCTCACATCCTGGCCTTGTCCCAGGCATCGCGACCTGACAAACCATCGGCGACTGAGGCTTGCCTGGAGCTGGGTCCTAGCGACGCAGAGCACCAAGGCAATCGCGAGGAAAGGGACGAACCTAACGTAGACCGTGGAGATCGAACATAAGAACTCTGCTCATGAAAGCATTAAGATAAAGGCACAAGCGCCGTAGTTTCTTACATACCCCCGCGGGGCCCATGTCGTCCAAGTGCAGGGAAAGGAAAAAAGCAAAATAAATCCCCTCCGGAGGCCGCCGCTCCCGAGGCCTGGGCTCCGGCATCGTCAGCGCCTAGTCACGGTCCTCCTCCGTCTTGACGCAACGGCGTGGGGGCTCGTCGGAGTCGGCGTTGCTTCCGCTTCTCCCGTGGGAGTCACTACCGTCGTCGCCACTGTCGTCGCCGGAGGAGTGACCGCTGCTGCTGCTGTCGCTCTCCATGCAGCACTCCAGGCGGCCGCCGGCCTCCCCGAAGATCTTCACGAAAAGCGTCGCAGCCCCGTCGAACTTGAAGAGGAGGGTGTACCCCTCCTTCAGGCCGCGGGCGCGGGCGAACGACTTCCACCCCCGCGTCAGGTACACGTAGCCGGAAGGAGTGAACTCAGCTGCCACCAACGAGGACTTGTTGCAGTAGCCGTCCGGCTGCAGCCATAGCCCCAGGGGTGTGTCGGCCGCCAGCTCCTCCGCGAAGGAGTCTG
This sequence comes from Triticum aestivum, assembly GCF_018294505.1. Classification (NCBI taxonomy): domain Eukaryota; kingdom Viridiplantae; phylum Streptophyta; class Magnoliopsida; order Poales; family Poaceae; genus Triticum; species Triticum aestivum. Next base: position 363,253,911 of record NC_057805.1, read on the forward strand.
GGAGCTGGAGCCAGGTGTGGGGCGGATTGTCCATCCAAACGACGAACTCGCGGGCCCAGTCGGCAGAGTGAGCCCACGCTCGTGGCGGCCTGGTGGCTGCGCCATTTCTCCCTCCTCGGCAGCGGCCGCCTCGACCCCCGCGGCGACGCCTGCGGGTGGGGTTCTTTCCGCGGCTGCCCGAGCCGGTGCGGACCGCCAATGGAGGGCGCCCGCGCCCCCGGGGAGGTGCCCCGGGCGTAGCGGCGGACTTGCGAGGGCGGCCTCGCCCCCTCATCGGTTGCGGTGGCTCCGCCCCATCCTGCACCGCCTTCCCCTTCTCGGCGGCGGAGAACCTCCTCAAGGGTGCCATGGCGACAGCAACGACGAGCAGAAGTGGAGAGGCGCGTTTGGAGAAGATGAGCTGAGGGGTCCGCCCCTGGCCCTTATATAGCGTCGACGGGGTCGACTCATGCCCCTTCGCCTTCGGAAGGAAGATACAGGACAAGGAAGAGCAATAAGGGCCTGTGCAGTGCCCGCCAGGCTTTATGTCAGCCCAGGTAGTTGTCGAGGCATCGTGGGGAAGTGGGGCGTCCCGCGCCCCGTCGAGCTCCACGCGTCGCGCCTAACCCGCAGGCTGTTGGGGCCCACGCCATTTCGCCCCTCCAACTGGCGAACCGTGCACGCCACGGGCCCGGGGGCTACTGTCGGGACCCTGGGACTGGGGGTACTCAGGCCCGTCTGCCTGTGGCCCAGGGCGCAGCGCGTGGTATGGGCCTAGTACGACCCATCTTCAAGGCATCTCAAGGAGGACCCTCGCGGGGATCTTCGCCCCGCGAGGCGCGCTTCGCGCGCGGCCTCCTGAGGCCCTCTCGTGGAGCGCCCCCCTAAGGTCGTCTCCCGAGGCCCCTCGCGGGTGGATCCAACGAGGTCGCCACCCCGCCTCGCACTGCACGTGGGTGATTCGGGCCACGACGAGCGTCGCCAGGACCGGTGCCAGCGGGCGTGGATGGTGAGGCTTTCCCCTTCGGTGCTAAGGAAGCAAGGCCATCGCGCGGGTTCCCACGGCAGCCCCAAAGGCTTCCTCTTTGGTGCAAGAAGACTAGGACGGCGGGCTCACCAGGACGGAGGTCATCGCCAAGCCCACCGCGCGTCATGGCCAGAAGCTTTAGCATGCGAAGACCACCTTTTGTCAGGATAAGATGTACTCCTGTTCCCTTCAAAATTAGTCGTTGTCTTCCCGCCTAGAGTTTTGGGGGAAGAGGACAGGGCCAGTATAAGTATAGTTAGGCCACCACCTAGGTGAGGGATCCGATCCGAAGCGAGTTCATCCACCTCCCAAGCCCGGAGTTGCTCCTGAAGCCTCCCGAGGCAACTTGTACCCACATATTCATCCTCCCTCGCGAGGCAATCCAATCACAAAGTAGGAGTAGGATTTTACAGCGTAAGGTGGCCCGAACCTGAGTAAACTGCTGTGTTTTTCCTTCTACTTCCTCGATGAGATCACGTAGGAGCTTGGTCGTGGGTTTGAGTGCAGCTGATAGGGCCAGGCGAGGAGAAGTGAGCATGCCCCTGAGTTCGAACCTCCGTAGGGTCCACGGAACCCCGATTCCGACACTTTGCACTGCGGCCACTCACGCGCAAGGAAAAATATGGCGCTGGAGAATAATGGTCCAGATGGCCGGCTGGCTGTTATTGTGAAGGCCCGTCGGACGCCACTGAACCCTAGCGCGATACGTGCCAATGTGCCTGGCCACAAACTCCATCCAAACAAAGTGCCGGAATCATGGAGCGTGACGTGTCCCGTGTGTGCCGTGTCTGCATGCATTGCCGCGGGCGAAAAGATCTAACGCACACGGCACACCTGTCTGGCTCTCAGGGTTGCGGTCGTACTTGCCTGCCACCGGTATGGCGATGACGCGGATGGCTGGCTGTGCAGTGCAGGATTCCGTTCATCTCCCAGGAGACGAAAGCTCGCCACTTTCTGCTATCTGTTTCTCGCGCCAGCAGATCGTGTCCTCATGCATGCACCAAGTTTACCAAGAATGCATTTTGCAGTATTATTATGCTGATCAATTAAGCTTCAAATGCAGGAGCTCGCGAGGCTCTCCGGATAACTCCCCGCAGCATCAACAGCCGTGAAGTGACGCGCAGAAAATTTAGGCCGGGGTGGGTCTAGCCAGCTAGCTGTGTGATTAATCTATGCACATGCCCATACCCGACGCGTGGCTTGAGTATGTGATTAAGACGTCGGTCATGATCCAGACGGGCACGTCCTCCCTTTCTGTCGATGTCGATGGCTCCTCTCCTTTGTGCTGTGCACGTACGTGTCTGGTGTTGAGTTGAGTTACATGGCGTTGTCACCAGAAAATGGACGCCAGCAGCTAGCGTGGTTTCCATGCGATTTCACGTGATTCGCATGGCACTTGCAGATTTCTTCGAGCATCGAGGCATGGGTTAAGATATGTTTGCCGCCCGATTTCCCGTAGGAACGCGCTCGAACGGTAGGGTTCCTTTATGGTGCAGAGAAGGAGAATATGAAAGAGACGACAGTGCATTCCAAAACCATCTAATAACCTAACCTATGGAATCTGGCCAAGGTAAAACAGCAAGAGGGAACTAGAGATTCATCGTGATTCTGAGGAACACAACTCGGAAATCATCATCAAAGCCCCGAAAAAAAAATCATCATCAAAGCTTGCGGAAGAACAGAAGTCGGATTGGCATCAACGGATCCACGTAGTACTACGTGCATGGTGTGGCCCAGTGCCATAAAGGCGCTAGCTAGCTAGGTAGGGCCATGGCATACTGGCATGGCGGACGACGGCGACCGGACACGAGCCGGAGCCGGAAGAGCGTGGCCCGTACACCAGGCAAAATTGACAAATTTGACCTATGAACAAAATCAAATCACAGAATGAACTGCCCGTGAAACTATTTCATGCGGCTGACCTTTTTGTGTGATGCCCGACACGAAGGCGCCACACTACACTGTGCAACGCCTCACAGATAGGCGCTACACGCCTGGCCAGCGTCGCATCCGTGTGATCCGAAAATTACTAAGTCAGTGTGCAGCGCCTGAGAGTTAGGCGCCACATAGCGCCTAGCTTCTAGGCGTTGCACTAGCGGTTGCTTCATTTTGTAGTGCAACCATTAGTGCAGCGCCTAACTCTTAGGCTCTGCACAATGACTTAGCAATTTTTAGGCAGTCTGGGGTGCAACGCTGGGCAGGCGTGTAGCGCCTATCTGTGAGGCGTTGCACAGTGTAATGTGACGCTTTCGTATCGGGCGTCACACAAAAAGGTAAACCGCGTGAAATAGTTTCACGGACAGTTCATTCTGTGATTTGATTTCGTCCACAGGTCAATTTTGTCAAATTTGCCCGTACACCACCCCTTGCCTCCTCCACGCGTGCCTCCTGCCGGCTTTCCCTCTTATCCCTCCACGGATGCGCCGCATCGTCCACGTAGGCCTGGTCCGTCCGTCCCCAGCGAGCCACCACGGAGGCACGCACACGTGTCTCCGCCAGCCCACGGCCCGCGCCGAACACCAAACGCGGAAGCAATTCCGGCCCGCCCAACTCGTGTCGCGCGGCCGCGTGCCCCAGCTCGCTGCCGCCCAGTGGACGCGCCCGCGCCTCGACACGCGTCCCCGCGGCACGTACCGGCCACGCGCGAGCGTCACGTGGAGCCGCACCCGACGGCCTCCGCGCCATCGCACAACTGTACGGGGCGGCCGGCGCGTGGCACCCCCCTCCCCCCTCACATTTATATGGAGGCGCCACTTGCTCGCTGCCCCTTCAAAATCGCCATTTGCCAAACGTCGGAGGAACGGAGAAATATTTAGCTCTTTGTTGTTGCCTGCTCTAGCTTGTTTTTGTTTTCAAGAGTTGGTTGGTTGGGCTCGTGAATCATGTCGGAGATCCGCCGCGACGTGCCGGAGGGGGCGGGGGCGGGGGCGGAGGGGAAGGGCGCCGAGTCCCACGTCGGCAGCCGAGCGGCGCGGCGCCGGAGGATGGAGATACGGCGGCATAGACTGGTGGCCGAGCGTGGCGCGGAGGAGGTGTCCAGGAAGAGGCGGAAGCTGGACGAGGAATCCTCCTCGACGGACGAGGAGGAGATTGAGCCCGCCAAGTACGGCGTCACGTCGGTGTGCGGACGCCGGAGGGACATGGAAGACGCGGTTTCTATCCGGCCCGAGTTCCTCCCCGGCCACCACTTCTTCGGGGTCTTCGACGGCCATGGCTGCTCGCATGTGAGTGCCTACTCATATATCCCCTGTTCAAATAATCTATCCTTTTGATCTAGTAGCATATGTCTACGCCGAAAGGAGAGCGCGCATGTGCAGGTCGAACTGTGTTTTGACTCGGGAGTATTTATCGATTGAATTGCATGTGCGTGTAGGTTGCAACGTCGTGCGGGGAGCGGATGCACGAGATCGTGGTCGAGGAGGCCGGCGGCGCCCGCTCGTCGGGGTCGGACGACGCGGACCGGTGGATGGGTGTCATGGAGAGGAGCTTCGCGCGGATGGACGCCGAGGCCGTGAGCTCAAGGTCAAGGGCCAGCGGAGCGCCCACCTGCCGGTGCGAGTTGCAGCTGCCCAAGTGCGACCACGTCGGCTCCACGGCCGTCGTCGCCGTGGTCGGCCCTCGCCACCTCGTCGTCGCCAACTGCGGTGACAGCCGTGCCGTCATCGGCCGCGGGGGCGCCGCCATCCCACTCTCATCCGACCACAAGGTATGCGCCCACAACCAACTTCTTGTAAGCTCTGCCAAAGATTTACATATTCCGGCTTGTTCTAACCGTACGTGTCTGCTTGATTCCTTTTCAGCCGGATCGGCCCGACGAGCTGGAGCGGATCCAAGCGGCCGGAGGGCGCGTCATCTTCTGGGACGGCGCCCGCGTCTTCGGCGTGCTAGCCATGTCACGGGCCATTGGAGACAGCTACCTGAAGCCATTCGTGATACCCGACCCGGAGGTGAGGGTCCTGGAGAGGAAGGACGGCGATGACGAGTTCCTCATCCTCGCCAGCGACGGCCTGTGGGACGTGGTGAGCAACGAGGTCGCGTGCCACGTGGTGCGGTCGTGCGTGCGGAGCAAGGCGAAGCGCCGCGGGGGGCGGTCGAGCCCGACCTCCAACCTGAGCCCCAGACAGAGCAGTGGAAGCGGCAGCGGCAGCGGTAGCAGCAGCGGCGACGAAGCCCAGAACGACGGTGGCGGTTGTGCGGACGCACGCTCCGATAGCGACGACGAGGAGAGCGGCGAGGAGGTGGACGAAGCATGCGCCGAGGCGGCCATCCTGCTGACCAAGCTGGCGATAGCGCGGCAGAGCTCGGACAACGTCAGCGTCGTCGTCGTCAACCTCAGGAGGCGCCGCCCGAGATTCTGACCGCCGCTGGATCCATGGATCCACCAAACTATCGTCTGTGATCCTTGACTCAGCGGCGAACATGGTATCCATAGCGGAATTCATGAAATACACAACGAAATTGTTTCGTTTATTTCTCGGGGGTGGCAAAGGTGGTCAGGCCAGACAGACCCACGCCGCCCCCGCCATTTTCCTTTCGAAAGCCGGTGATGATTTCCGGCGTGTCAAGAAACTTTCTCGAGCGTCAAGAGAAACTGTAATATAATCCGGTGGAAACGATCAAGGCTTCCATTCCATGCATGATCCATCATCATCCTCTGACTAGATCGCGATCTTCTTTCTTTGTTTATCATAAGCTTCCTCCGGTCGGCTTTGATTGCGCAATTGTGAGGTTCGTTTCGACGCGTCCGGCAAAGAGAATCGGTTGCGCGACCTCGACTACAATAATGTTTCGGCGGGATGTTCCTCCCTCCGTGCCGGGTCCAAGAAGCTCGAGCTCGCATTGTTAATTCAGCATCCGTTGGAACCTTCGCACGCAAATGCGTCGAGCGTCGCAGGTGTCGCGCTGCCATGCTCTCCGTCTTGCCGCCGCTTGCCTGCTCTCGCGGTCGCTGAAAAGTCCTCGCGGCCGGTGGGTGAGCCGAGCCGTGCAGTGGTGAGTCAACAAATCCGCGGGCGTGAGCCTGATCATAGTGGACACGAGGCAGCGCGTAGTATGCTGCGACTTGACGACGGGGTTGGGTGGCGTGGCCGACGGGCGATTAGATCGAGGGGAGAGAAAAGAAAGGAGGGAGGAAGAGACCGCTGAAATCACGTTTTCTGGAGGTGAATGACACCTGTTGCGCTGTCCCAAGTTTGGTCGATCATCTTTGGCCGCGTCGAAAAGAAGATTCTTTCTTTCTTTCTGGGCTGCATGATAATAGTTTCGCTTGATCGGGACGGCGTTTAGCGCCACCACGCCACGTCAGGGACGTCCCCGGCCGGGGCTTTTTCTGGTCCACTTTTACTTGTGAGGACGGTGATGGGAGGGCGATGCTGATACTTTTCTTCTCTAGTGGACGGTAGCTGTGTTATCCAGCGGCAACGAACACCTGGCTGCTCTCTGCTGGATCAGCGTGTGCACTTATAGCTCCGGTTGGTGTTGACGGATATCGTGATTATGCCTTGCCTTGAGTATTGTTTAGCTGAGCCGATGCAGCCCATGCAGATGAACCAAAGAGGGTCAGAGCGTACCGGTTTTAGTTAGTTCCTCGTGGCCTCGTGGAATCGTAGTACGCATTCGTGCATAAATAAGATCAGCGCGGCAGAATTGTTAGCTTGTTGCATGATGATTAATTATAGAGACAAAGAGAAGGCAGAGACTCCACATGTCACTGAAATGCGCAGGCAATTAGCAGCTTTAGAACGGCACAGAAAGCAATTAGTAGCAAAAATGCATCCTTTAATCCCTTTTCTCGAACCTTTTGCGGCACTTTCCTTGGCAGTTTGGACTTGCGCAATTAGTTCCCCGTGAAACACGCACGAGTTCTCCTGTAAACGCTCCCACCGTGAGCATTCTGCAACCGGCTGAGCCGCGATGCGTTTGCCCTGCTCGCCTGTCCCGCCCGCAACGCGCAATGAAAGGCGATCCAGCGTGCGTTGCTCTTGCTCGGGCTCGGCCTGCACTATGACATCTGTTTCACTCGTCGTCTGACAGCGGTGAAGATGAGCAGAGCAAAAGCGACAAGGACTGGCTAGAGCTGGAGGAGCAGAGCAACGGAACACTACCGAACGAGAGAGGAAATGGACATCTGATGCCTTGTGTGATACTAGCATCAAGGAAGACTTGGTTGACACGGCCGGTGCATGTCGCCGGAGCAGCCACGCCTGCAGTTGGGAATAACTACAGCTCGAAAGTTGCCTATCTCTAGGGAAAGAGCAAAGCGTGTCAGTGCGCACCATCGCAGTCGATACAAGTGTACAGACAAGAAATTGTGGACGCTGTCACTCATGTCCTAGTTATTCCCATGGACTGCATCGACAGAGGTGTTACGAGCGGTTTGCATACGGAGTGGATTTGCAGGCGTAGATGTCCAACTCCATGCTAATTCCCCTGATTTTTCACTATGAGTCCCTCTACTCATCTGCACTCTCTCGAAAGGCTATCGTCTCGCTTTATATATAAACAAACACCAAACAGAGTACATGGCTAAACGATACAAAGTGATAGGTAGCTCTCATACAATTTCGATCATAGACTACTCGTATCACGCGGACACGACTAGGTCACTGAAAGAGAGCATAGAAGGATCCGAGTACAAAGCCACACCATGCCCTAATGGTCAGGCATATGGCTACTTCAATAGCAGTATAGATATCAGGCAAGGCTGTCCTCTCTCTCCTTATCTATTCGTCCTTGCTATCAATGAATTGTCCATATCCCTTCAAGAAGCCATGACCAACAACTATCTTTTTGGTATCTCTTTTGGCCCTAATTGTCCTTCCATACACTCTTTTATATTTGCTTGCGATCCTCTAATCTATGGGAAGGCTTCAATCAATGAGGCAAATCACATGCCCCAAATTCTACAACATTTCTTGATGCTTTTGGCCAAATCCCCGATTGGAAAAATTCCGGTATCATTTTCAATAGAGGTGTGTCTAATCACATTAAGAATGGAATTAAGCACATTTTTCATGCTCATGACATCAATGAACATTACATTCATTTTGGACACCCCTTAATCCTTCCGGCTAAGGGCAGAGCTGCAACATATAATTTTGTTGAAGACAAATTTAGATCCAAATTAAAAAGCTACAAGGCTAATAAGATGTCCCATGCTGCTAGACTAACTCTTTTTAATTTTTGGGTTGTTTGGTTTGAGACTAAATTTGCCAAAGGTTGCCACACCTATGGTTAGGTAAGTTTGACCAACTTAGGTCTGTGTTTGGTTCAAGCCACACTATGGTCCCACATCATATACACTCAAAAAGTGTGGCAAGATTCCCTTAGGCTTGCCAACTTGTGGCTCTTATTTTGAAGAACTAAGAGCAACTCCAACGCATCGACCCATTTCGTCCGCGCGCCACGGATAGAAAAGTCGGCCCAACGCGTCGATCCAAACGGACGCGCGTCCCCTTTTCGTCCGCCCGCCGACCCATTCCATGCTCAAATTTGAGCCACATTTGCGTCGGCGCGGACAGAAAACAGACGAACGCGACGGGCACCTACTCCTCCCCCTGGCCCGCCAGTCGGTGGCACATCGACCACCATTTCCCTCCACTTTCCCAAAACCCTCCCGCCCGCTTGCGCTCCCAGGCATGGTCGACGACGCGCCGACCCTCGATGCCGCCGCCGGCCTTCGCATCCCTCGCCTCGTCCGGACTCGCCTCCATCGCCTCCGCGAAAGGCAATCCCTGCGCGCCCCGCAAGACCGCGGTGCCACCCAAGAAAAAGAAGCAGCTGATGTTGGAAATATGCCCTAGAGGCAATAATAAAATGGTTATTATTGTATTTCCTTGTTCATGATAATTGTCTGTTGTTCATGCTATAATTGTATTAACTGGAAACCGTAATACATGTGTGAATACATAGACCACAACATGTCCCTAGTAAGCCTCTAGTTGACTAGCTCGTTGATCAATAGATGGTTATGGTTTCCTGACCATGGACATTGGATGCCATTGATAACAGGATCACATCATTAGGAGAATGATGTGATGGACAAGACCCAATCCTAAGCATAGCACAAGATCGTGTAGTTCGTTTGCTAGAGCTTTTCTAATGTCAAGTATCATTTCCTTAGACCATGAGATTGTGCAACTCCCGGATACCGTAGGAATGCTTTGGGTGTACCAAACGTCACAACGTAACTGGGTGGCTATAAAGGTGCACTACAGGTATCTCCGAAAGTGTCTGTTGGGTTGGCACGAATCGAGACTGGGATTTGTCACTCCGTATGACGGAGAGGTATCTCTGGGCCCACTCGGTAATGCATCATCATAATGAGCTCAATGTGACCAAGTGTTTGGTCACGGGATCATGCATTACGGTACGAGTAAAGTGACTTGCCGGTAACGAGATTGAACAAGGTATTGGGATACCGATGATCGAATCTCGGGCAAGTAACGTACCGATTGACAAAGGGAATTGTTTACGGGATTGATTGAATCCTCGACATCGTGGCTCATCCGATGAGATCATCGTGGAACATGTGGGAGCCAACATGGGTATCCAGATCCCGCTGTTGGTTATTAACCGGAGAGTCGTCTTGGTCATGTCTGCGTGTCTCCCGAACCCGTAGGGTCTACACACTTAAGGTTCGGTGACGCTAGAGTTGTAGAGATATTAGTATGCGGTTAACCGAAAGTTGTTCGGAGTCCCGGATGAGATCCCGGACGTCACGAGGAGTTCCGGAATGGTCCGGAGGTAAATATTTATATATGGGAAGTCCTATTTTGGCCACCGGAAAATGTTCGGGATTTTTCGGTATTGTACCGGGAAGGTTCTAGAAGGTTCCAAAGTGGGGCCCACCTGCATGGGGGGACCCACATGAACGTGGGTAGTGGGGGCAAGGCCCCACACCCCTGGTCAAGGCGCACCAAGATCCCACCTTAGAAGGAATAAGATCATATCCCGAAGGGATAAGATCAAGATCCCTAAAAAAGGGGGATAACAATCGGTGGGGAAGGGAAATGATGGGATTTCTTTCCCCCACCTTTGCCAACGCCCCAATTGACTTGGAGGGCAAGAAACCAGCCCCCTCCACCCCTATATATAGTGGGGAGGCGCATGGGAGCAGCACCCAAAGCCCTGGCGCCTCCCTCCCTCCCGTGACACCTCTTCCTCCCCGCTTGCGCTTGGCGAAGCCCTGCCGGGATCCCGCTACTTCCACCACCACGCCGTCGTGCTGCTGGATCTCCATCAACTTCTCCTCCCCCCTTGCTGGATCAAGAAGGAGGAGACGTCCCCGCTCCGTACGTGTGTTGAACGCGGAGGTGCCGTCCGTTCGGCGCTAGGATCATCGGTGATTTGGATCACGACGAGTACGACTCCATCAACCCCATTCTCTTGAACGCTTCCGCTCGCGATCTACAAGGGTATGTAGATGCACTCCTCCCCTCTCGTTGCTAGCATCTCCTAGATTGATCTTGGTGACACGTAGGAAAATTTTGAATTTCTGCTACGTTCCCCAACAGTGGCATCATGAGCCAGGTTTATGCATAGATTCTATGCACGAGTAGAACACAAAGTAGTTGTGGGCGACGATTTGTTCAATTTGCTTACCGTTACTAGTCTTATCTTGATTCGGCGGCATTGTGGGATGAAGCGGCCCGGACCGACCTTACACGTACTCTTACGTGAGACAGGTTCCACCGACTGACATGCACTTGATGCATAAGGTGGCTAGCGGGTGTCTGTCTCTCCCACTTTAGTCGGATCGGATTCGATGAAAAGGGTCCTTATGAAGGGTAAATAGCAATTGGCATATCACCGTTGTGGCTTTTGCGTAGGTAAGAAACGTTCTTGCTAGAAACCCATAGCAGCCACGTAAAACATGCAACAACAATTAGAGGATGTCTAACTTGTTTTTGCAGGGTATGCTATGTGATGTGATATGGCCAAAAGGATGTGATGAATGATATATGTGATGTATGAGATTGATCATGTTCTTGTAATAGGAATCACGACTTGCATGTCGATGAGTATGACAACCGGCAGGAGCCATAGGAGTTGTCTTAATTTATTGTATGACCTGCGTGTCAATGAAAAACGCCATGTAATTACTTTACTTTATTGCTAACCGTTAGCCATAGTAGTAGAAGTAATAGTTGGCGAGACAACTTCATGAAGACACGATGATGGAGATCATGATGATGGAGATCATGGTGTCATGCTGGTGACGAAGGTGATCATGCCGCGCCTCGAAGATGGAGATCAAAGGCGCAAGATGATATTGGCCATATCATGTCACTTTATGATTTGCATGTGATGTTTGTCATGCTTACATCTTATTTGCTTAGAACGACGGTAGCATAAATAAGATGATCCCTCACTAAAATTTCAAGAGATGTGTTCCCCCTAACTGTGCACCGTTGCGAAGGTTCGTTGTTTCGAAGCACCACGTGATGATCGGGTGTGATAGATTCTAACATTCGCATACAACGGGTGTTGACGAGCCTAGCATGTACAGACATGGCCTCGGAACACAAGCAAAACACTTAGGTTGACTTGACGAGCCTAGCATGTACAGACATGGCCTCGGAACACAAGAGACCGAAAGGTCGAACATGAGTCGTATAGTAGAAACGATCAACATGGAGATGTTCACCGATGATGACTAGTCCGTCTCACGTGATGATCGGACACGGCCTAGTCGATTCGGATCATGTATCACTTAGATGACTAGAGGGATGTCTATCTAAGTGGGAGTTCATTAAATAATCAGATGAACTTAATTATCATGAACATGGTCAAAAGGTCTTTGCAAATAATGTTGTAGCTTACGCTTTAGTTCTACTAAGATATGTTCCTAGAGAAAATTTAGTTGAAAGTTGATAGTAGCAATTATGCGGACTGGGTCCGTAAACTGAGGATTGTCCTCATTGCTGCACAGAAGGCTTATGTCCTTAATGCACCGCTCGGTGTGCTGAACCTCGAGCGTCGTCTGTAGATGTTACGAAACATCTGACATACACGTTTTGATGACTACGTGATAGTTCAGTGTGTGATGCTAACGGTTTAAAATTGTGGCACCAAAGACGGTTTTGAAACGTCGCAGAACATATGAGATGTTCCAAAGACTGAAATTGGGATTTCAGACTAATGCCCACGTCAAGAGGTATGAGACCTCTGACAAGTTTCTTAAGCCTGCAAACTAAGGGAGAAAAGCTCAATCGTTGAGCATGTGCTCAGATTGTCTGAGTACTACAATCACTTGAATCGAGTGGGAGTTAATCTTCCAGATGAGATAGTGATGGTTCTCCATAGTCACTGCCACCAAGCTATTAGAGCTTCGTGATGAACTATAACATATCAGGGATAGACATGATGATCCTTGAGCAACTCGCGATGTTTGACACCGCGAAAGTAGAAATCAAGAAGGAGCATCAATTGTTGATGGTTAGTAAAACCACTAGTTTCTAGAAGGGCAAGGGCAAGAAGGGATACTTCATGAAACGGCAAATCAGTTGATGCTCTAGTGAAGAAACCCAAGGTTGGACCCAAACCCGAGACTAAGTGCTTCTGAAATGAGGGGAACGGTCACTGAAGCAGAACTACCCTAGATACTTCGTAGATGAGAAGGCTGGCAAGGTCGACAGAAGTATATTGGATATACATTATATTAATGTGTGCTTTACTAGTACTCCTAGTAGCACCAGGGTATTAGATACCGGTTCGGTTGCTAAGTGTTAGTAACTCGAAATAAAAGCTGCGGAATAAACAGAGACTAGCTAAAGGTGAGATGACGATATGTGTTGGAAGTGTTTCCAAGGTTGATGTGATCAAGCATCGCATGCTCCCTCGACCATCGAGATTGGGGTTAAACCTGAATAATTATTATTTGGTGTTTGCGTTGAGCATAGACATGATTGGATTATGTTTATCGCAATACGGTTATTCATTAAAGGAGAATAATGGTTACTCTGTCTATTTGAATAATAACTTCAATGGTCTTGCACCTAAAATGAATGGTTTATTGAATCTCGATCGTAGTGATACACATGTTCATGCCAAAAGATATAAGATAGTAATGATAGTACCACATACTTGTGGCACTGCCACTTGAGTCATATTGGTATAAAACGCATGAAGAAGCTCCATGTTGATGGATCTTTGGACTCACTCGTTTTTGAAAAGATTGAGACATGCGAACCATGTCTATTAGTATATATGCATGAAGAAAGTCCATACAGATGGATCATTTGGACTCACTTGATTTTGAATCACTTGAGACATGCAAATCATACCACATGGGCAAGATGACTGAAAGGCCTCGTTTTCAGTAAGATGGAACAAGAGAGCAACTTGTTGGAAGTAATACATTTGATGTGTGCAGTCCAATGAGTACTGAGGCACGCAGTGGATATCGTTATGTTCTTACTTCACAGATGATTTGAGTAGATGCTGAGAATATTTACTTGATGAAACACAAGTCTGAATTATTGAAAGGTTCAAGTAATTTCAGAGTGAAGTTGAAGATTGTCGTGACAAGAGGATAAAATGTCTGTGATATGATCATAGAGATGAATATCTGAGTTACGAGTTTGGCACACAATTAAGAAATTATGGAAATTGTTTCACGACTAATACCGCCTGGAACACCATATTGTGATGGTGTGTCCAAACATCATAACTGCACCCTATTGGATATGGTGCATACCATGATGTCTCTTATCGAATTACAACTATCGTTTATGGGTTAGGCATTAGAGACAACCGCATTCACTTTAAATAGGGCACCACGCAATTCCGTTGAGACGACACCGGATGAACTATGGTTTAGAGAAACCTAAGCTGTCGTTTCTTAAAAGTTTGGGGCTGCGACGCTTATGTGAAAAAGTTTCAGGCTGATAAGCTCGAACCCAAAGCGGATAAATCCATCTTCATAGAATACCCAAAACAGTTGGGTATACCTCCTATTTCAGATCTGGAAGCAAGAGTGATTCTTTCTAGAAACGTGTCCTTTCTCGAGGAAAAGTTTCTCTCGGAAGAATTGAGTGGGAGGATGGTGGAGACTTGATGAGGTCATTGAACCGTCACTTCAACTAATGTGTAGCAGGGCACAGGAAGTTGTTCCTGTGGCACCTACACCAATTGAAGTGGAAGCTTATGATAGTGATCATGAAACTTCAGATCAAGTCACTACCAAACCTCATAGGACGACAAGGATGCGTACTACTTCAGAGTGGTACATAATCCTGTCTTGGAAGTCATGTTGCTAGACAACAATGAACCTACGAGCTATGGAGAAGCGATGGTGGGCCCGGATTCCGACGAATGGCTCGAGGCCATAAAATCCGAGAGGATCCATGTATGAAAACAAAGTATAGACTTTGAAAGAACTACTTGATGGTCGTAAGGCTGTTGGGTACATATGGATTTTAAAGGGAAGACAGACAATGATGGTAAGTGTCACCATTAAGAAAGCTCGACTTGTCGTTAAGATGTTTTCCAGCAAGTTCAAGGAGTTGACTGCGATGAGACTTTCTCACTCGTAGCGATGCTAAGAGTCTGTTAGAATTATATTAGCAGTTACTGCATTATTTATGAAATCTTGCAGATAGGATGTCAAAACATTGTTTCCTCGACGATTTTCTTGAGGAAAGGTTGTATGTGATACAACCAGAAGGTTTTGTCAATCCTGAAAGATGCTAACAAGTATGCAAAGCTCCAACAATCCTTCTAAGGATTGGAGTAAGCATCTCGGAGTTGGAATGAACGCTTTGATGAGATGATCAAAGATTTTGGGTTTATACAAAGTTCATGAGAAACTTGTATTTCCAAAGAAGTGAGTGGGAGCACTATAGAATTTTTGATGAGTATATGTTGTTAACATATTGTTGATCAGAAATGATGTAGAATTTCTGGAAAGCATCCAGGGTTATTTGAAAAGTGTTTTAATGGAAAACCTGGATTAAGCTACTTGAACATTGAGCATCAAGATCTATAAGGATAGATCAAAAACGCTTAATAGTACTTTCAAATGAATACATACCGTGACAAGATTTTGAAGGAGTTCAAAATAGATCAGCAAAGAAGGAGTTCTTGGCTGTGTTACAAGGTGTGAGTATTGAGTAAGACTCAAGACCTGACCACGGCAGAAGAAAGAGAAAGGACGAAGGTCGTCCCCTATGCTTTAGACGTAGGCTCTACAATATGCTATGCTGTGTACCGCACCTGAAGTGTGCCTTGCCATGAGTTAGTCAAGGGGTACAATAGTGATCCAGGAAGGGATCACATGACAGCGGTCGAACTTATCCTTAGTATCTAGTGGACTAAGGAATTTTCTCGATTATGGAGGTGGAAAGGGGGTTCGTCGTAAAGGGTTACGTCGATGCAAACTTTGACACTAATCCGGATGACTCTGAGTAGTGAACCGGATTCGTATAGTAGAGAAGTTATTTGGAATAGCTCCAAGTAGTGCGTGGTAGCTGCATCTACAAGATGACATAGAGATTTGTAAAGCACACACGGATCTGAATGTTGTAGACCCGTTGACTAAAACCTCTCTCGTAAGCATAACATGATCAAACCCTAAAACTCATTGAGTGTTAATCACATGGTGATGTGAACTAGATTATTGACTCTAGTAAACTCTTGGGTATTAGTCACATGGCGATGTGAACTTTGAGTGTTAATCACATGGTGATGTGAACTAGATTATTGACTCTAGTGCAAGTGGGAGACTGTTGGAAATATGCCCTAGAGGCAATAATAAAATGGTTATTATTGTATTTCCTTGTTCATGATAATTGTCTGTTTTTCATGCTATAATTGTATTAACTGGAAACCGTAATACATGTGTGAATACATAGACCACAACATGTCCCTAGTAAGCCTCTAGTTGACTAGCTCGTTGATCAATAGATGGTTATGGTTTCCTGACCATGGACATTGGATGCCATTGATAATGGGATCACATCATTAGGAGAATGATGTGATGGACAAGACCCAATCCTAAGCATAGCACAAGATCGTGTAGTTCGTTTGCTAGAGCTTTTCTAATGTCAAGTATCATTTCCTCAGACCATGAGATTGTGCAACTCCCGGATACCGTAGGAATGCATTGGGTGTACCAAACGTCACAACGTAACTGGGTGGCTATAAAGGTGCACTACAGGTATCTCCGAAAGTGTCTGTTGGGTTGGCACGAATCGAGACTGGGATTTGTCACTCCGTATGACGGAGAGGTATCTCTGGGCCCACTCGGTAATGCATCATCATAATGAGCTCAATGTGACCAAGTGTTTGGTCACGGGATCATGCATTACGGTACGAGTAAAGTGACTTGCCGGTAACGAGATTGAACAAGGTATTGGGATACCGACGATCGAATCTCGGGCAAGTAACGTACCGATTGACAAAGGGAATTGTATACGGGATTGATTGAATCCTCGACATCGTGGTTCATCCGATGAGATCATCGTGGAACATGTGGGAGCCAACATGGGTATCCAGATCCCGCTGTTGGTTATTGACCGGAGAGTCGTCTCGGTCATGTCTGCGTGTCTCCCGAACCCGTAGGGTCTACACACTTAAGGTTCGGTGACGCTAGAGTTGTAGAGATATTAGTATGCGGTTAACCGAAAGTTGTTCAGAGTCCCGGATGAGATCCCGGACGTCACAAGGAGTTCCGGAATGGTCCGGAGGTAAAGATTTATATATGGGAAGTCCTATTTTGGCCACCGGAAAATGTTCGGGATTTTTCGGTATTGTACCGGGAAGGTTCTAGAAGGTTCCGAAGTGCGGCCCACCTGCATGGGGGGACCCACATGAACGTGGGTAGTGGGGGCAAGGCCCCACACCCCTGGTCAAGGCGCACCAAGATCCCACCTTAGAAGGAATAAGATCATATCCCGAAGGGATAAGATCAAGATCCCTAAAAGAGGGGGATAACAATCGGTGGGGAAGAGAAATGATGGGATTTCTTCCCCCCACCTTTGCCAACGCCCCAATGGACTTGGAGGGCAAGAAACCAGCCCCCTCCACCCCTATATATAGTGGGGAGGCGCATGGGAGCAGCACCCCAAGCCCTGGCGCCTCCCTCCCTCCCGTGACACCTCTTCCTCCCCGCTTGCGCTTGGCGAAGCCCTGCCGGGATCCCGCTACTTCCACCACCACGCCGTCGTGCTGCTGGATCTCCATCAACTTCTCCTCCCCCCTTGCTGGATCAAGAAGGAGGAGACGTCCCCGCTCCGTACGTGTGTTGAACGCGGAGGTGCCGTCCGTTCGGCGCTAGGATCATCGGTGATTTGGATCACGACGAGTACGACTCCATCAACCCCGTTCTCTTGAACGCTTCCGCTCGCGATCTACAAGGGTATGTAGATGCACTCCTCCCCTCTCGTTGCTAGCATCTCCTAGATTGATCTTGGTGACACGTAGGAAAATTTTGAATTTCTGCTACGTTCCCCAACAGCTGACGCCCGAGGAGCGGGCCGTGCAGTCGGTGAAGCGGAAGGACCGGAGGCACGCGACGGACGCAGGGACGAAGCGGAGGCCGTCGCTACCCTCTTCGCCGTCGGACAGCAGGAGGAAACCAACACCCGAGTCGCCGCCGCAATGTGGGAGGCCTGATGTACCTAGGGTTGAACCATGGCCAGCACGGGCACATCAGCGCCGCCGTGCCCGCGACCAGCATGGGCTCGACGGCGTTTCCTCGCATGGTGCTGCTAGAGTCGCCGCACGCATCTGCCCGTTGCCGATTCCGGCTTCCACGTCTATCCGCAAGCTTCCCGCTTCTTCGGGGAATGCTCGCCGGAGGTGAGCGTGGTGGCGCTGTTCACGCCCGTGCCCACGCATGTGGCCATCGACTTCAAAGCCACGCCGTTGGCCGGTTCATCATCTGGAGGAGCGAGGAAACGCCCGTGGGAGATGCCAGCCGACATGCTCCCCGGCGCATGCAACCTATTCTACAAAATGCCGGCGACCGGAGACGACGAAACGACCAGCCGTTTCAATGGAGAACATCATCTTTGAAGGTGGTGCGGCGGCTGCTGCCTCCATTGGTGGTGCTGCCGCGGCTGGCTACAATTCCGAGGAGACCCAAAGCCTAGACGACCGAGCGCCATTCGCACAGTCCACCTATGATCAATCTGCCATGGAGGACGTGTTCATGCAAGATCATGTCGGCATGGCCAGCTTCCTGCTCGACCACGAGTCCCCGGAGGGCTATGGCCTCGAGGAAGAGGATGATATGGACATTGACGGGGAGTGTCGTGGTAATCTCACGGCAGATGCCAGGGGGTGGCTTATCATGGGTGGAGCCATGAGGACGTTGTTGAGTTCCGGAAGCGAGAGTGAGCACGAGCTCGAGAGCACACGAGACGTACCCAGGTTCGGGGCTCTCCGTAGAGATAACACCCTAGTCCTGCTGAGATGACTATGATCAAGAGTATACAGAGTTGCTCCTAGAGTTGTGCTGCTAGAGGAGGAACAAGGGTAGAACTCTCCCTCTTCTCCTAGCTATGGTGTGTGTGGAATGAGAGATTAACCCTCTGCATGGGTGAACCCTGGGGGTCTTATAGGCCGACCCCCCAGGGGTGGTAATACGGCCGGGTGTAGGACCCGGGCGTCAGTGTCTAAGGTCGCCGGGTTCTCCGCCGGTTGCTGGGGCCCGCCTCTAGAGGGCCCCGCCGTCCGCCGAGAATCCGGCCAACAGGTAGGGTCCGCTGCCTGCCGGCCATGCTGATTGCCTTTTGCTGTAGCGTGACCCTTGCTGACGAGGGCCGCGTCGTGCGTCGTATGGCTATAGTCCCACGCCGTGCGGGGTAGATGGCCGCTTGGTCAGCGTGCACTGTAGCCACACCCCTCCGGGATTCGGGGGAGCAGGCGGCACTATAGCCACGCCCCGTCTCGTCATGGTGGGTGAGTGCAGACTCCGAGGAGGAGGAGGGGCCGGCTCCTGGGAGCCGACCCGCCCCCAAAGCCGCCTTCTAAGAGGGCGCCGTCTTCTGGAAGCCGGCCATGTGGTTAGTCGGCATGAGGGGCTTTGCTAGCCCCGATGTCTTCAAATGTTATTGGGTGCAGATGAGGCTACCCGGGGTACATCCCCCAACAGTAGTCCCTGAAGCTGGTGAGGCACCATGGTTCAAAGCTGGAGTGCCTCAGCAGTTTCCTCCTCCGGGAGATCCTGTGCCTTCGTTCCGTCCGGATTGAAGAAGCCACGTGCCAGGAGCCAGCCAGGGAGAAGCCGGCCGATTGGCGAATTTGAATCGTCGTGGCGGGCGTCGAGGGTATGCCACCGGGTAGCGGACTGGCCGCCCGTTGCTCGCATGCCACGTGTTGCCAGCAGGCCGGCCCGACCTGCCAGCCCACATGCGCGATGGGACGCCGCCACAGACCCGGGCCCGCCATTACACGGCCTCGGCGTGCGCGCGGATCCGCTGCGACCGAAGCAATCCGTTGCCCTTCTGGGGCACATTGATTGCATGCCATAAATGCGCGAATATTGCGGGGGCGCGTGGGACGTCGGAGCAGTTAATCCCACCCCCCCAAAGAGTCGCCTCGACCCCACCATCGTCGTATAAATAGAGGGAAGGGGGCGGCCAAATGCACGCGCCCCCTCCCACTCTCTCGTTCTCCTCTTCCTCTTCACCTCGGTGCCTCCTCGCCGCCGCCGCGCTGCTGCGCCACACGCCGCCAGGGCGCCGCCGCGACCTCGTCACCGCCCAGCCTCGCCGAGCCGCCGCCGTACTACCACGAGCTATGGCGCTAGGCGACTGGGATGGATCCAACGTCCACGACGGCCACATCGAGTTCCTTCACATGACGCGGAGGATTCCAGTCGAGGCAGTCCTGGGGACGCGCATCCCCGATGCGAGGGAGATCTCGCTGGCGCCGAGGCCGGTGAGTTCGTAGTTTTCCGAAGCCACTTCCTCAGCGGGTTTGGCCTACCCGCAAGCAGTTTCCTCCGCAGCTTCCTCGACTTCTATCGCCTCCAGTCGCATCATCTCACCCCCAACACCGTCGTTCTCCTCTCCGCCTTCGTAACCTTTTGCGAAGGCTACCTGGGCATCCTGCCCAACCTCGAGCTGTGGGGCAGGTTCTTCTACTTGAAGCTGGGGACCCGGGCTAAGGGCGAACCAGCCCAGTGCGGGTCCTGCGTCACCGCGCAGCGCAGTGGTCCCAGGACTCGGTTCCCGTTCATTGCCTTGCTGGAGTCGGCGAAGCTGTGGCAGAAGTCATACTTTTTCGTCAGCAATCTCCATCCGACTCGGGACTGAAAGTGCATTATATCGACTAGGGGGGGGGTGAATTGGCGATTTTTATGAATTCTTCACTGAGGAATTTGCAGGTGAGGAAATTCCTTAGCTAAGAACTACTTGCAGTGGAATAAGTACTCAAAAGTAAACAGAACAGAACACAAGCATGGTCATCATGATGAAATGAAGACTAGCACAGAGTACAGAAAGCGTAAACACAGGATAACACAGGATGAAGACAAACAGACTGAAGAAATTGAACTGAGGAAATTGAGAAAGTCTTCAATCAAAGTCTTGAAACAGATATGAACAAGCACACAACAACTGTAATGAGGAAATGAAAGAGTTGAGGAAATAGAACCAGTAAGCTTGGTGAAGACAATGATTTGGTAGACCAGTTCCAACTGCTGTCTCAGTTGTACATCTGGTTGGAGCGGCTAGGTATTTAAACCTGAGGACACACAGCCCGGACACACAGTCCTCACCGTATTCTCCTTGAGCTAAGGTCACACAGACCTCGCCCAATCACTCGTGGTAAGTCTTCAGGTGACTTCCGAACCTTCACAAACTCGGTCACTCGGCGATCCACAATTCCTCTTGGATGCTCTAGACCATGACGCCTAACCGTCTGGAAGAAGCACAGTCTTCAAAGGTAACAAGCGTCAAATCCACGCAGGATCAATCTCTTCAGTGATGCTCAATCACTTTGGGTTTGTAGGTGTTTGGGTTTGGGTTTTCTCACTCGATGATTTTCACTCAAAGTCCTCGGAGGATGGGATGCTCTCAAATGACAAGTGTCAGTTTCTCTCGGAGCAGCCAACCAGCTAGTGATTGTAGGGGGCGGCTATTTATAGCCTAGGGAGCAGCGCGACATGATAAGACATAAATGCCCTTCAATGATATGACCGTTAGGTGGGTAGATATTTTAGGACAGCTGGCGCTTAGCACAGCAACGGTCGGAAATTTGAGGCTCAAATTCCTCAGGGCTATCATGTTCCTCACTGTGTAGGCAATCCGCACTGGTGAATTCCTCAATCCTCAGTCAGAACAAATTCCTCAGCGACCAGAAGAGCTTTGCCTCTGTCACTGAAGAAATTGACTGAACTGTATGAGATTTCCAATGGCTTCACTCGAAGGGATTGGTAGGTGTAGGATTTTGAGTTGAGCATCACTTGGAAATTTTTCCTTAGTATTTCCTCGACCCCCTTTAACAGTACATTGTTTCCTATGTCTCAAGAAAGAGAAAATGAAACTACGAAAACAAAAGTCTTCACGCTTCATGTTCCTCAAATGAATACCAAGTCTTCAAGGTCACACCAATTTCTTCACTTTCAAAGTCTTCAGAAAGTGTTCAGAAATCCAAAGTCTTCAGTCGAAAAACTTCATTTTAAGGGGTTGACTTTCTCTGTAAATATCAAACTCCTCATAGACTTATAGACCTGTGTACACTCATAAACACATTAGTCCCTTAACCTATAAGTCTTCAATACACCAAAATAACTAAGGGGCACTAGATGCACTTACAATCTCCCCCTTTTTGGTGATTGATGACAATATAGGTTAAGTTTTCAACGGGGATAAACATATGAAGTGTAAATACTGATATTGAGGAATTTGATTGCAAGATATAGAAGAACTCCCCCTGAAGATGTGCATAGTGAGGAATTTGCTTTTGAAGCAATGCACACTTGAAGAGTTGAATCATGGAGATCTCTCTGTCAGTGTCAAAGCCGGCGGATCTCAGGTAGGGGGTCCCGAACTGTGCGTCTAAGGCGGATGGTAACAGGAGGCGGGGGACACGATGTTTACCCAGGTTCGGGCCCTCTCGATGGAGGTAATACCCTACTTCCTGCTTGATTGATCTTGATGATATGAGTATTACAAGAGTTGATCTACCACGAGATCGTAGAGGCTAAACCCTAGAAGCTAGCCTATGGTATGATTGTTGTTGTCCTACGGACTAAACCCTCCGGTTTATATAGACACCGGAGGGGGCTAGGGTTACACAGAGTCGGTTACAAGGGAGGAGATCTACACATCTGTATTGCCAAGCTTGCCTTCCACGCCAAGGAGAGTCCCACCCGGACACGGGACAAAGTCTTCAATCTTGTATCTTCATAGTCCAACAGTCCGGCCAAAGGATATAGTCCGGCTGTCCGAGGACCCCCTAATCCAGGACTCCCTCAGTAGCCCCTGAACCAGGCTTCAATGACGATGAGTCCGACGCGCAGATTGTCTTCGGCATTGCAAGGCGGGTTCCTCCTCCGAATATTCCATAGAAGATTTTGAACACAAGGATAGTGTCCGGCTCTGCAAAACAAATTCCACATACCACCGTAGAGAGAACAATATTTCCACAAATCTAATCTGCTGACAGCTTTTCTAAACGTGACGTTCTGCCGTGATCTGGTCATGACGAACCGTTTTTCCGAGCCTGCCACTGCACATGTTGCGAGGCGGTTTTGTTGGCACGTGGATGGCCTCTAACGTCCGGGAGAAGTATATCAAAAAGCTTCGGGAGGCCGGGTATCTGGCCAAGAAAATCAGCCACCTTCTCCTGACAGTGGGACAGATCGTCCCTACTCCGGAACCCCACGAGAGGGTTGTATTCCTCCCTCACTTTGTCTGCGGGCTAGGGTTTCCCCTCCACCCGTTCGTTCGCGGCATCATGTATTACTATGGGATCGATCTTCATGATCTGTCCCCTAATTCCTTCCTCAACATCTCGACATTCATTGTCGTGTGCGAGGCTTTTCTCCGCATCTCGCCACACTTCGGCTTATGGCTAAAGATTTTTAATGTGAAGCCCAAGGTAGTGGGCGGCGAGCACGCCGAGTGCGGGGGTGCTATGGTGAGCAAGATGCCTAATGTCATATGGCCAACATGCACCTTTAACGATTCTGTCAGGGAGTGGCAACAGCAGTGGTTTTATATCACTGAGCCGCACGGCACGGAATGGGCCGCTACTCCCGAGTTTCGATCCGGTGCCCCCCTGCGGCTTACATCCTGGGTCAAGAAGGGCCTGAACTGGTCCTCGTCCGACGAACTGTCGTTGCTCAAGACGCGCGTTAAAGATATGGGAGACAAGAACATTGAACTTGTCAATGTAGTCCAGGTGATGTTAGTTCGCCGGATCCTGCCTTGTCAATACCGGACATGCAATCTATGGGAATTCGATCCGGCCAAGCACCAAACCCTGCGAGAGCTTTTCGGCTCCTCGCACAAGGACATCTGGAAGGTGCTTTTCAAGCCCAGCAAATCATGTCCGGACTCCGCCGAGGACCGCGGGTACCAACTGTCCCGCCCTGCAAGTTCGGTAAGTCATCATACTTTTTATCCGCATAACCCCAAGGAAGCACTTAATGTGTTTTCTACAACTCTCCTAGGGCTGGACGAAGAAGGCGGAGCGGATCCATTGTCCAGCCCCGCTGCCCGAAGAACCGGCCGTCCCACTTCTGACGAAGATGCTGGTCCCGACACCTTACAAGGTGCCGAAGAGGACGGCCGAGAAGGAGGCCAAAAAGACCCGGGCCGGCCTTCGTCGCCGCGGCACTTCGGACACAATATCCGAAGGCTCTGATGCCCGTTCCACCTCCGAAGAGGACGAGGAGGAGGAGGAAGATGAATCCCCTGCGGGAGGAAGAAAGAAGAGGATGGCTTCCGTACATTTGGAGGCCGAGCCGCCCAAAAGGGGTAAAGCTCCTCTTCCGGAGGAGTCCACTGCCGCCGCCGACAGCGGCCCGGCGTGGGATCCCAGGGCCCAGCCCCTGGTGAACTCGTGAGTATATAAAATCCGAGTACGTTTATGTATCCAGACTCATCATGGCATAGTATTTTAACCTGAGCCATATTTTTGTAGTCCGGCGAGGTCCCGTACCAAACAATCCTCATCAGAGGATTCGCTGAGCTCGGATGCTATGGAGAGCGGGACGCCCCCGAAGGCCCCTTCCTCCAAACATATGAATAACACCGAGGCTTTGTCCCAGAAGGACCCCGTCCAAGGAGGAGAGGAAAAGACCGTGAAGGCGGTGCCTGGAGGTCAAACTTCAGGGGCCGGACACATGGGGGAGAAAATTCCCATGGGAGCTGACAGCGGGGCCATCTGGAATTCGGCTCCCAGCCGGATACAGTTCCGGAGACCAATACGGCTCCAGAATCAGGCAGGCAGCCTCTCTCAGCTGGAGGGGACATGCCTGTTCCACCGGCAACCTCTGTCCCACCAGAGGTGTCGGATCCTTTGTTGGTGGCGCTGAAGAGCGCCTCCATCGTCGATGAACACCGTGCCCTTATGGGTGCGGTGATTGAGAAGATTCAGTCTGTTGAGAGTGGACTGAATGGAGCCTGTATCAGCCTTATAAAAGGTTTTGAGGTATGTTTTATGAGGTTTCGAAGAGTGTCATGGTATGGATAGTAGCCCCAGATACACTGTTCGGTGAAAGAAAGAACCGGACAGAGGATCAAATTTAGTTCGCAGGAAGACTCATTGAATGACATCTATTTCTGTTCTATTATAAGCAGGCATCTATAGTGGCTGCTGCCTCTCATACTGCGGAGATCTCCGGACTGAATCAAAGTCTGGAGCGGGCCAAAGAAGAACTTGGCCAGTTGAAAATGCAGTTGGGAGATAAACAAGGTATGCGCAAGTCTTGTTCGCGTTTATTGCGAATGAATGTTCAGTATGATGAAATATGTTTCATGATTTGCGCTAGGGATGATGACCGAAGTCGAGGCTCTTAAGAAGGCTGTGGCCGAGGCCGAGAAAAAGGCAACCACAGAGCAGGCTCTTCGTGAGAAGCACGAGGTCAGGGTTATTAAAGCTGAGCAGGAGCTGCAAGAGGCCGTGAAGAAATGCGAGACCTTGGAGCAGAGTTTAACGGAGAAAGAATCCGAACTCACGAAGGCGCATCAGGCCACGAGCGAAGCCCGGAGGGAACCTAAAGCGCCCTGCAGGGGATCCAAGAGGCGAGGAAGATCGCGGTGGGTAAGGCTTTTTCCATGTAAAGCAAGTATTTGAGGAGAAAATTATGTTTCTAATTTTGAATTCGGATTTGTCAGGGGTATTTACCGAGCTGCCCCGTAGCATATCGGATGCCGCCCAATTCTACCGAGCCGAAGAAAGGAACACTGCGGATAAGCTCTTCTGGACGCAGTATTTTGCACCGAATTATCCGGTGCCCTTTGTCGATCAACTGAAACAGCTAATCGAACTGCATAAGGCGGCGGAACTGGCCATGAAGGATATGATTATCCGGCTATGGCCCACCGAGCTGATTCCAAGCAACTACTTCGGGCTCGTGAAGCAGCTTGTGTGTGCCTGCCCTCGACTTGATGTCATCAAGCGGTCGGTCTGTATAGAAGGTGCGCGAATGGCCTTCGCCCGCGCAAAGGTGCACTGGGGGAAGATGGATGCTGAAAAGCTGATGACCGAAGGACCGCCAGAGGGGAAGGAGCACCGCAAGCCCGAATTATATTATGAGAGTGTCCTGAAAGGATCCTACCTTGCAGCGGAGCTATGTACCAAGGACATTATATTTCCATGAATGCAAATCATGTTGTCCTTTGTAATGTTTGAACAAGGTCATTTATATTATTTATTGCTTGGTATATAAAAGTTTATCCTCCTTCGCGGCCGTTTTATATATTAATCTTGAGAGTTGGCCAGTCGTTGGCTTCTGCCCCCACGTAAGAAGTCGGGGGTGTTCGGGATAAACCTGATCACTCTATCCCAATTTTGGGTCCTTCGAAGGAGGTGTTCAGCACAACGAACCAGGCAATCGGACTATAGAGCTTTATCGCTCTCACTTAGCCATAGGAGCTTTAGGAAGGTAGGCGCAGCCCCTGGTGTTCGGAAGACCGCACGAGGGGCTCTATAAGCACCTGATCGGAAGAAAAACCCGATCCATCGCACGCTGCATTGGTTATGGCATTATGCGGGAGAAATCCTTAAAGATTTTACAACCTCTCGAACAGCTGACCAGCTCTCGCCGTATCATGACAGTCAGTTTTCGGCTTTCTCTACTGAGGTGCTCGTCCGGAAGAACCGGGACACAATCGCAGTAGTTCTCCCAGTGCTACCTTAGCCGATATAGCGGAACGTAAGGTACCAAAACGTGGGAGCCGGGCAAACCCAACTATTGACCCAAGACATGACTCGGAGCCGATGCATATAATGCTATAGGTTCGGGGTGCCGAACTTCCGTGAAGGTGTTCGGACTTTATTGCCGTATTATGGGTAAAACGAAGCCCCTGGCATATTTGAAGGTATATCGCGGCGTACGGATGCCACTTGACAAAAGAATTTTATAAGAAATAATAGCAGATAAGCGTCATATGAATCCACATATTGTATTTAAATAGTACGGCGATGCGTATGAGTACAGGTAATGTGATAAAAAAGAGATATGACTGTAGAACCTGCTGAGACCAGGGGGGAAGAAGCTGTGTGCGGATCTGGCGTATAGTTGGATGGTCATCGCGGGGAATATCTAAGGATTCCCTTGTGCGTTTGAGCTGCCTCCATATTATCCGTCCTGGTCGGCGCAAAGGTGAACCTGCAAAGGAAATGTAAGAAATATTTGTGTGCCGGAGAGCGGTTGAGCCGCTGAGTGCGGCCTGTCCTGGCCTTCGCCGGAGTGTCTAATTGAGCTCTGGACGAGCCAGGCTATCCTTCCGCGAAGCAGTTCGGAGTCCTTTAACGGTGTCCGGGAGCCTGGCCGTTGACTCGAGGTTCGGCTGCAAGGTGCTGCGCGTTGCTTCTGCCGTTAAGACAACGGTGTACCCATTGATGCCGAAGTAAAGTTCGTCCTTGCCATTAACCGTGATGACGCTGTGTGGACCGGGCATTTTGATCTTACGGTAGGCATAATGTGGCACCGCATTGAATCGAGCGAACGCAATTCGTCCGAGCAGTGCCTGATAATCACTGCGGAAGGGGACGATTTGGAAGATTAACTCTTCGGTACGGCAATTGTCGGGTGATCCAAAGACTACCTCAAGGGCGATGGAGCCTGTACAGCTGGCCTCCACACCTGGTATAATGCCTCTGAAAGTGGCTTTAGTGGGTTTGATCACCGAATGATCGATGCCCATCTTGCGCACTGTGTCCTGGTAAAGCAGATTTAGACTGCTGCCTCCGTCCATAAGGACTCGTGTGAGGTGGAACCCGTCAATTATTGGGTCGAGGACTTGTGCGGCTGGATTGCCCTGATTGGCGTTAACCGGACGATCCGTGCGGTTGAAGGTGACCGGCCCTAGTTTATATTGTGGGACGACTAGTTCCGTTAAGTCGGCATCCCTAAGGGTGCATATCCGGTCCGGGTTGGGAATTTGGGTGGTGTTTACCACATTCACCGTTTGGATTTGCGGCGGAAATATCTTTTTCCCTCCTGTGTTCGGTGATCTAGGCTCTTCGTCGCCATCATCGCTTTGAGACCCCCCTTCTCCGTTTTTGGCGCCTGCCCTGCCGGCTTGTTTGAAGACCCAGCATTCTCTGTTGGTATGGGTGGCTGGCGCTCCTGGGGTGCCATGAATTTGGCATTGGCGATCGAGTATGCGGTCCAGACTGGATGGACCCGAATTGTTATTTTTGAGTGGCCCTTTCCGCTGACCGGACTTTGAGCCACTAAACCCGGCATTAACTGCCATATCTTCGGCATTTTCACCATATTTGTGGCGCTTGTGTTTGTTGCGTCGTGGTTTGCCGTTGCTATCCCTGGCCTCTGATGTGCCAGGTTTTCTTGCTGTATTGTTACTACGAGCCAACCAGCTATCTTCGCCCGCGCAAAAGCGGGTCATAAGTGTCATGAGGGTTGCCATGGATTTTGGCTTCTCTTGGCCGAGGTGCCGGGCGAGCCATTCGTCACGGATGTTATGCTTAAATGCCGCTAAGGCCTCTGCATCCGGACAGTCGACAATTTGGTTCTTCTTAGTTAGGAACCGGGTCCAGAATTTCCTGGCCGATTCCCCTGGCTGCTGAGTTATATGACTTAAATCGTCAGCATCCGGCGGTCACACATAAGTGCCCTGGAAATTGTCCAGGAATGCATCTGCCAGGCTCTCCCAACTTTCGATGGAGTTTGCCGGCAAGCTATTGAGCCAATGCCGAGCCGGCCCTTTGAGTTTTAGCGGGAGATACTTGATGGCGTGTAGGTCATCCCGGCGGGCCATGTGAATGTGGAGGAAGAAGTCTTCTATCCATACCGCGGGGTCTGTAGAACCATCATATGATTCAATGTTTACGGGTTTAAACCCTTCTGGGAATTCGTGATCCATTACTTCATCGGTGAAGCATAGGGGGTGTGCGGTGCCTCTGTGCCGGGCTATGTCACGACACAGTTCATACGAGTCTTGTCTGCTGTATTCGGCCCGACCGGATTTGCTTTTAGTGTATCCGGCGTGACGATCATCGTCACGCGTTGGGGCGCGACCCCGTGATCCATAGATCGATCTTGTATGTCCTGCTTTGTTTTCCAATACGTCTCGCAGGTCCCGCGTGTTGCCCCGGGCCTTGGTATTTTTGTTTGAATGGCGGCGGGGTGCGGGCTGGACTTCGGGCTAATATGCCCCTCTGTCTCGGCCACGAGGTGGCCGATCAGCCGCATCATACGCGGGTGATGTAGGTTTTAATGCTTCCTCCTCGAGTTGGGGTAGCAACCTGCGCTTTTGGTAACTCTTGGTTGGGCGCTCGAGTTCGTATTCCTCGGCCGCCAGGACTTCAGTCCATCTATCCGCTAGCAGATCTTGATCAGCTCGAAGCTGTTGGTGCTTTTTCTTCAGGCTGTTTGCTGTGGCTATAAGCCGGCGCTTGAAGCGCTCCTGCCCGACGGGATCCTCAGGCACGATGAATTCTTCATCGCCGAGTCTCACCTCGTCTTCGGAGAGAGGCATGTAATTGGGATCCTCTGATTCTCCGTCTGCTGCCTGTTCCGGAGGGCTAGCTTGTTCATCCTCCCGCTCGAGGTCTGGCTGGGGGGATTGTCATCGTCTTCGGCACTATCCAGAGCGTTATTGTCTCTTGTGCCGGTATCGTTGCTTTTGCTATGGCGGGACTTAGAGTGGCGCTGCTGACGTCGGTGCTTGGATTGCTTCTTGGAGGGATTATCCTCCGTTGTCTTATCGCCATCGCCTTCTTTGGGGGTGTCCACCATGTATATATCATATGATGAGGTGGCAGTCCAGCGCCCTGTGAGCGGTGGTTCCTGTTCGTCTCCTACATCGTCGTCCATACCGTCGATGTCTTCGGAGCCGAAATCGAGCATGTCGGTTAAATCGTCGACAGTGGCTACTAAGTGGGTGGTGGGTGTGGAGCGAATTTCTTCGTCGTCCGCATCCCATTCTAGCCGGACATAGTTCAGCCAAGGGTCTCCTGACAAGGAGAGAGACCTCAAAGAGTTTAGCACGTCGCCCAGTGGTGAGTGCTAAAAGATATTAGCGGAGGAAAACTCCATGATCGGTGCCCAATCAGATTCGATAGGCACAGACGCAGGCGGCTCAGAGCCCGTGGCTGGGGACGAATCCAGGTGCCCGGCAACACGGGTCTCATAGGAAGTGAAGTCAGCATTCGGCTCTATCGCCGCTGAGTGCACGGCTTTCGTGGCGGGGTCCATCCACCCGTCCTCGGATGGCGCTATCCGCTCCGGATTGAGGGCCGGAGTAGTTGCAGGTGTGATATCCCGAACACTGTCCGACGGCAGAGCTAAGTCATGCCCGTCGTGACTGTGCGGCGCACCTAACGTGTGCTCGAATCCGTCGAAGATCAAGTCTCCGCGGATGTCGGCAGTATAGTTCAAGTTTCCAAACCTGACCTGATGGCCAAGGGCGTAGCTCTCGATCTGCTCCAGATGGCCAAGTGAGTTGGCCCGCAGTGCGAAGCCACCGAACAGGAAGATCTGTCCGGGGAGGAAAACCTCACCCTGGATCGCATCGTTGCCGATGATCGAAGGGGCCATCAAACCTTGTGGTGAGGGCACAGTGGAACTCTCCATGAAAGCACCAATGTCGGTGTCAAAACCGGCGGATGTCGGGTAGGGGGCCCCGAACTGTGCGTCTAAGGCGGATGGTAACAGGAGGCGGGGGACACGATGTTTACCCAGGTTCGGGCCCTCTCGATGGAGGTAATACCCTACTTCCTGCTTGATTGATCTTGATGATATGATTATTACAAGAGTTGATCTACCACGAGATCGTAGAGGCTAAACCCTAGAAGCTAGCCTATGGTATGATTGTTGTTGTCCTACGGACTAAACCCTCTGGTTTATATAGACACCGGAGGGGGCTAGGGTTACACAGAGTCGGTTACAAGGGAGGAGATCTACACATCCGTATTGCCAAGCTTGCCTTCCACGCCAAGGAGAGTCCCACCCGGACACGGGACAAATTCTTCAATCTTGTATCTTCATAGTCCAACAGTCCGGCCAAAGGATATAGTCTGGCTGTCCGAGGACCCCCTAATCCAGGACTCCCTCACTCCCCCTATATCTTGTAATTCATACACTCATTTGACATATAATATGAAGAATTTGAAATGCATGATGAAATATGGTGACTGATGTAATTCAGCATGCGTGCATTAACATATATGAGAAATAAGCATGCAGAAGAGCTTCAACAAAAGTATCAGGTCACCATAGAGTTTAAGTTTACAACTCGATCCAGCAAAGTTTCAGAAGAACGAGAGTTGTAACTTAGCAAAAAAATGCCCATATAAGATAGACCCGCTTGAAGACTAACTCACATTTCTCCCCCTTTGTCATCGAATGACCAAAAGGATCGAAAATGAGGACTAACTACCCTGAAGAATATCAAATTGATGAAGGACGCTAGCGTTGTTGGGGTCGTTTATTGATGTAGGGCCTGCCGTAGTGTCGTCCAAGTCTTCATGCTCATCGATGTCGCGCGATGAAGAATAGGAGCTGGCCACCAAGGAAGGAACCTTGACTTTTTGTATTTCTTCGGTGGAGGTGCAGACCAGTCAAAATCTTCCTTGAGACCCATGTTCTTCAGATCTTCTTCACCATATACATGTGACAGAATAGCCTAGGTGCGATCAAAGACTTCATGGAGGTAGTAATGGTTTTTCTTCACTGCATTATGTGTAGCAGTCATGTTGTGAAGAATCGAACCAAACTGACGCTTAACCCATTTATGGTTTCGATCCACCTTCTGGTGAAGACTTAGCAGAAGCTCACGGCCAGTCATCACACGAGGAGCAGTGGCTTGAGAATTTGGCTCGGATGCATGGGCAGCAGAATCATGAGTGGCAGAGTCATCATTGGTGGAATAAGATGCAGCTTTGTGAAACTGACCATCCAATGGACGAATGCCTTCATTAATAATAGCAGCGGCCTTGCCCTTTTCATCAGCTGAGGAAAACGTTCGCTTGAGGACTTCAATTGGGGGCAAGTAGCTGAGGTGATTCTGAAAGTCAGCCTTGTAGTTGAGTGAAGACCTTATTCTAAGGAATCTCATAATCCAAGGTGCGTAAGGCTTCAACTCAAACGGAGAGAGTGCAACATTTTCCAGAGTCCTCATGAAGAAATTGTGATAATTGACAGGAATGCCATGAATGATGTTGAAAACCAGATTTTTCATGATGCCGACAATTTCCTCATCAGATGATTCATGGCCTTTGATTGGAATCATAGTCTTCGTCAGAATGCGATAGACTGTCCTTGGTACATACTGCAATTCCTTCACGAGGAATTTTGTCCTTGAGGCTTGACCAGGTTTCAATGGCTTCATCAGCACTTGCATATAGTGATCAGTAAGCTCAGGCTCTTGGTACATGCAACGAGCTCCTTCAGGTGGAGGACTGATGGGCAGCGCGTGAAGTAATTCAGAGGCCGGTGCTTTGTAGTGAGTGTTTTCGGTCATCCAGTCCAAAACCCAGGAGTTCACATCATCAGCATCTCCTGTGATGTGCAGTGTTGCGTAGAATTGAAGAATGAGTTCTTCATTCCAATCAACTATGTCTGTGCAAAAGTTGAGGAGGCCTGTGTCATGAAGCACACTGAGGACAGGTGTGAAGCATGGCAGTGATTCCATGTCCACATGAGGAATATGCTCGTGGTCGAAGACTTTGTCCTTGTTGAAGAGCACTGAGGAATAGAAGTTGGCCTGGCTGGCGGTCCAGAAGCGCTTCCTTCTAAGACGAGTAGAATCATAGGGATTGTAGTCAGTAAAGAACACGTGCTCGCCGAAGAAATCATCAGCCTTGAATTTCTGCTTCTTTGAGAATGGATCCTTTGGTTTGGGCTGAGGAGTGTCAGTCAATTGCATTATAAACTTCAGGAATCGCAATCTCAGGCTCCACAGGCTGAGGAATTTCAGCTTATTCTTCAGTGACAGCCTGGGTCTTCAATTCTTCATTTACATTTTCTTCAGCACTAGTGGCTGGAATTTCCTCATGGACAGACGGTGTGGCATGTGGTTCATCAGATCCCATTTGTACTATAGTTACTAGGGACTGGGGAATTTGTTGCAATGGTGTGAAGAGTGGAGAGTTGGGGTGTTGACTTTCCCAAAAGTCATCATTTAGCACGGGTGTGGTACATCCAATGTCCACATCTTCATCTTCCATTTCTTCAATGCCGGCCTCTTCAGCAGTAAACTGAGGCATAGGCGAGGAACAACTAGTGTTGAAGGGATTTCATCCACTTCAATTTCTTCATCCATCTGCTCCGACAAAGCAGCAGAAGGATTTTCTTCATCGAATTCACTAGGAATCACATATTCTTCATCATAAGGAACAATGTCCTTTGATGGCAAGGTTGAGATAGGAACAACATCAATGGGGTTTGCAAATGAGCTGGTCAGAGACTTCATCTTCTTCGGAGCTGAAGAATCTGATGAAGCTGATGCCTTCCTTTTCTTCACTGTTGCACGCTCTACAGCCTTAGTCTTCTTCACATCTGAAGCAGATGGAAGGATCAGAGTTGGGGTAGGCGTAGGAGGAGTAGAGGAATGTGGTTGATTTTCTTCAGGCACAACTGATGCAGTTGCCCTGACCTCTTCATTTTCTTCAGGCGCACCACTAGTGGATGCCCTGGCAATTTCATCAGCGGCTGGAATGCAGTCATCAGCCCTGGAACTCACATTTTCTTCAGCAGCCTGAATGTCATCAGCGGTGCTGGCATGTTCTTCAGTCGACTGAGCAGATGCTTCAGCCTGAGGAATTTCTTGTTGCGATGGAGCTGCAACATTTGGAGTGAACTTTTCTGTTAGCTTCACAAAACGGACTTTGGCACCAAGCCAGTCAGCGTGGTATACATCAAATTCATCACTGAGTTTCTTGATCTCAGATTGAATGTTGACAAGTTCTTCAGTTGTCATAGAGACAACGTGTTTCTTCAGAAAACGCTCCTTCTTGTACTGCGCTTTCTTGATCTGCCTGGCCTTTTCAAATTTCCATTTTTCTTCTTGTATGAAGGCAATCAGCATATGACTTCGGCCAGGAGTCAACTTGAAATCAGGCAAAGGAGGGTTTGGGTCCTTGTGCCAGAGGTCAATGTAGTCGAGGATCAACTTTGGATCCACAAGCAGTGGCACATTTTTGCCCTTGGCTCTAGCGGCCCTGACTTGCCTATCCCTGATGATTTCGGCAAGTTCCTCATCATCAGCTTCGTCTTCATCTGACGGCACTTGGAAGGCGACCTGCTTTTTGTGAGGACTTGGGCGCGAACCTCGTCCAGCAGTGGCCTTCGTCTTCAGCAGAGAGGGTCCCGTTGAAGAATTTGGTGCAGCTGAGGAACTAGCAGAAGCTCCTGAGGCAATAGAGATGCCTATCGTCCTTTGGCACGTGGCAAGATGCACAGGTGCAGAGGATT
Source organism: Triticum aestivum (assembly GCF_018294505.1). NCBI lineage: Eukaryota > Viridiplantae > Streptophyta > Magnoliopsida > Poales > Poaceae > Triticum > Triticum aestivum. The sequence goes on from NC_057805.1 coordinate 363,287,984, forward strand.
TGGTCGGAGAAGCTGAGGATTTTGGAGGAGCAGGAGCAGCGTGAGGAATTGGCTGTGAGGGCATTGCTGAGGTACTTGGCCGTGAGGGCATTGAAGAAGAAGCACTTGGCTTGTGAGCAGGCTTCTTTGACATGGCCTTCTTCGGTTTTACAGAGGCCTCAGCAGCAGCAGTAGCAGAGTCTTCGTTGAATTTTCTCACTGCTTCTTTGGCTTGTCTAGCCAGCTTGGCCTGGCGCTTGGCCCATTCATCAGGATAATCCTCACCGCGCTTGAGGCTGGTGGGATCTGCTTCTTGGCCAGGTGCCAATGGAGGTCTTGGGCATGGAGGATTTAGCGCGAATTTCTTCATGTATTTGGGAGTCACATATCTGTACTCCCTCCACTCTCTTGCCCATCTCCTCTCAATCTTTTGAATGCGCACCTTGCGCTGATTTTTATCTTCCTCAGGGGGTGTGCAGTACCCAGCATAGATGTCCTCAGGGATTTTAAAAGCAGTGTTGACCTCACGCCTCTTTCCTCCTTTCTGTGGCTTCTTACCGTCAGCCATTTTCTTCAGATGAGGAATTTGAACAATTGAATTCTCTAAAGAAATATGCAACTTTTCTTCGAGGAACGCTGCAAATGAGTTAAGTTGATGAGAACCTAGCGATTCAGCAGCGGACATGAGTACCTGTGAACAGAGTATAGTTGCGAGGAATTTGGAGAGGTCATATGCATTCTCAGAAGGTTTTGTAAAAAGAACAAGTTTGAGGAATTTGACCAGATGAGTCTTGAAGAATTTCACTAAGCGTTCTTTGTCTTAGGTTCCAGAGTTGTACAGATCAAAAATCCACACAATTGAGGAATCTTGAAGAAAAATATAGCTTAGAGAAATGAATAAAAAAAGAACAGATGACATGTGAGGTGTTTAGTGTGTGAAGAATTTGAAGAATAAACACCTTTGAAGATTTTGTAGAAATCATTTGAATCAAAGAGGGCAGTAAAAGTAACTTCTAATTACCCTAGACGAAGAACACGACGAACTAGGATGTGGAGATGTGAAGTTCATCAGTGCAGATCTTCCACGCCCTAACTTGGCTGAGGAAGACAGCTACGGCGGCTACGGAGTGAAGAAATCCGCGGCCGGCGCGAGTACGACGGCGACGAGGTCGAGGAAGTGAAGCTCTTCCTCACCGGCGACGATGAAGTAGCGGCGGCGCTAGGGTTTGAGAAGCTCGAGCTGGAGAGAGGTCGAGCGGAGTAAAGGAAGTGAGGAAGGGGAGGCGGTATTTATAGCCACGGTGAAAAACTGTTCGCCCGAAGAATTTGGACGAACGTGCCCCTGACCCTTCTCATTCGCTTGACATGTGTCACCCACATACTGAGAAGTGGAGATCGTGTGAGATCGTGGGTGAATAGATAAGTATTTCGAGGGATGCGGAACGGTTTGAGCGGCAAAGCCGAAAATTTGGATAAGATAAGTTTTAACGTTCCGTTCGCAAATTCTTCAGCTGACAAGGACATAGTGAAGATTTTGAACGAGTGTCAAATAGAACGCACATGAAGAATTTGTGAATAGATTGGGTTGAGTTTAACATAGAGGGGGTAGGGTCCGATCACATTCACTTAGCAGAGAAAACAACTTGAAGAAATAACAATAAGTGAATGCTGTAGAGGACATATACTCTTATATATATATATATATATATATATATATATATATATATATATATATATAGCCAATGAAGAAAAACGACGGGAACAGTGAAGACAATGCAAAGTTGAAGAAAATGAATAACTGAGGAATTTCAAAAACTGAGTAAAAACTCGAATTGAAGATTTTCAACTTTTGGTAATGGCGTGTCCCACCGTATAAGAATGATGATTTCAGACACCGCGTACAATTGTCGTAGGGTTCTGAGAATCAAATTCTCCGTTAATTTCTTCACACTAAGAGTGTTATTCTTCATTGATTGAAGAAAAACTTTTCTTCATGTGTTGCACATTTAAGTCATCAATTTTGCATAAGTGTTAGGATTAGTGTCCTATTCAAAGAACATTCGAAGATTCTAAGATATTTAGCTCACACCGCAACTTGCTAAATCTCTTCTCATCCAAGGGCTTTGTGAAGATATCGGCCAGCTATTCTTCAGTCTTCACATGCTCAATAGAAATGTCGCCCTTCAACACATGATCACGAAGAAAATGATGACGAATCTGAATGTGCTTTGTCTTCGAGTGCTGAACTGGGTTGTGAGCAATCTTGATGGCACTCTCATTGTCACAGAAGAGAGGTACATTCTTCACGTTGACGCCGTAGTCCTTGAGAGTTTGCTTCATCCACAGCAATTGAGCACAGCATGAACCAGCAGCAATGTACTCAGCTTCAGCAGTAGACAGTGATACGCAGTTCTGTTTCTTCGAGGACCAACGGACCAAAGATCTTCCGAGGAAATGACATGTACCAGATGTTGACTTGCGGTCCACACGATCACCAGCATAGTCAGAGTCAGAATATCCAATGAGATCAAAAGCCGAGCCCTTGGGGTACCATAATCCAAGTGTTGGTGTGTGAGCTAGATATCGAAGAATATGCTTCACAGCCTTATGGTGTGATTCCTTTGGTGTAGCTTGAAATCGGGCACACATGCAAACACTAAGCATTATATCTGGCCTAGATGCACATAAGTACAATAAAGAACCAATCATGGAGCGGTATACCTTATGATCGAAGTCAATACCATTTTCGTCTGTGCACAGATGGCCATTTGTGGGCATAGGAATTTTGACGCCTTTGCAATCTTGCATGCCGAATTTCCTCAGTACATCCTTGAGGTATTTCTCCTGAGATATGAATATGCCATTGCGTTGTTGACGAATTTGTAGACCTAAGAAGAATTTCAATTCTCCCATCATAGACATTTGATATTCTTCACTCATCATATAGGCAAATTCATCACTATAACGTTGGTCAGTACAACCAAAGATAATATCCTCAACATATATTTGGCACACAAACAGTTCACCATCATAAGATTTAGTGAAAAGAGTAGGGTCGAGTGAACCGGGTTTGAAGCCTTTCTTCATGAGGAATTCTTTCAAAGTATCATACCACGCCCGAGGGGCCTGCTTGAGGCCATAGAGGGCCTTATTGAGTCTGAAGACTTTGTCAGGATGCTTTGGATCTTCAAAACCTGGAGGTTGAGCAACATATACTTCTTCCTCAAGCTTACCATTGAGGAATGCACTTTTCACATCCATTTGATATAAAGTGATATCATGATGGTTAGCATAAGCAAGTAATATGCGAATAGCCTCAAGTCTAGCTACAGGTGCAAATGTTTCATCGAAATCAATTCCTTCAACCTGTGTGTAGCCTTGAGCTACAAGCCGTGCCTTATTCCTCACCACAAGGCCATTTTCATCTTGCTTGTTGCGGTAGATCCACTTTGTGCCAATGATATTGTGCTTCTGAGGATCTGGACGTTTGACCAGTTCCCAGATGTTGTTGAGCTCGAATTGATGTAATTCTTCTTGCATGGCCTGAATACACTGAGGCTCCAGAAATGCTTCATCTACCTTAGTGGGCTCTGTGATAGAGACGAAAGCATAGTGCCCACAAAAGTTAGATAAATGTGAAGCTTTTGAGCGTGTGAGAGGACCTGGTGCTTCAATGTCATCGATGATCTTTTCAACTTGCACTTCTCTTGCAACGCGAGGATGAGCTGGTTGTCATCGAGGAATTTGATCAGCATTTCTTCAGCACCATTTTCTTCAGCATTTTCTTCAGGTGCATTAGCTCGACGTTCTGGAATGAATTCTTCAGCAGATTCTTTGGTAGGAATGACATCCTCAGTAGCCTTGAACTTGATAGTTTCCTCAGGTGCTGGTTCATCTATCACAGAAGGTAGGTGCTCTCTTTGCGAGCCATTAGTTTCATCGAACCGCACATCTACAGTTTCAACAACCTTGCGAAGAACATTGTTGAAGACTCTGTAGGTGTGCGAGTCCTTTTCGTAACCAAGCATAAAACCTTCATGTGCTTTTGGTGCAAATTTAGAGTTGTGATGAGGATCTCTAATCCAGCATTTAGCACCATAGACTTTGAAATAACTCACATTGGGTTTCTTGTCAGTGAGGAGTTCATAGGCAGTCTTCTTGAAGAATTTGTGAAGATATACTCTGTTGATGATGTGGCAAGCAGTATCAATTGCATCAATCCAGAAATGACGAAGCGTTTTGTATTCATCAAGCATAGTGCGAGCCATCTCAGCAAGAGTCCTGTTCTTGCGCTCCACGGCGCCATTCTGCTGAGGAGTATAAGGAGCAAATAACTCATGAGTAATACCAAGTTCATCAAGATAGTCATCAAGACCAGAATTCTTGAACTCAGTTCCATTGTCACTTCTGATGTGCTTGATATTCACACCAAAGTTGGTTGAAGCCCTCGAGGAAAATCGTTTGAAGACTTCCTGCACTTCATGTTTGTAAGTAACAATGTGTACCCATGTGTATCGAGAGTAATCATCAACAATAACAAAGCCATATTGAGATGCATCATTTGAAACTGCAGAATAATGGTTAGGACCGAAGAGATCCATGTGAAGCAATTCAAATGGTCGAGTAGTAGTCATGATAGTCTTCGCTGGATGCTTGGCCTTGGTCATTTTTCCAGCTTCACAGGCTCCGCATAAGTGATCCTTGAGGAATTTTACATTCTCAATGCCAATGACGTGCTTCTTCTTCGCAAGCGTGTGCAAATTCCTCATGCCTGCATGACCAAGTCGTCGATGCCATAGCCAGCCTTCTGAAGCTTTTGCAAGTAGGCACACAGCTGGTTGTGGTCCTGTAGAGAAATCAACAATATACAAGTCTCCTCTCCTAAAGCCTTCGAAGACTTTGGAATTGTCAGCTTCCATAACCACAACACAATGATACTTGCCAAAGACAACAACCATATCAAGATCACAAAGCATCGAGACAGACATGAGGTTGTATCCTAAGGACTCGACAAGCATGACTTTGTCAATGTGTCGATCCTTTGTGATCGCAACCTTACCTAGACCCAATACCTGACTTTTTCCTTTGTCAGCGAAGATGATATGCTTCAGATGCGATGGTGATAAGGGAGCATCCATCAATAGATTCTTGTCACCAGTCATGTGATTTGTACATCCACTATCGAGGACCCACTCAGTGGCTTTGGGTTGATCATCCTGCAGATGAATTAGTGCAGCTTACGAACTTCATATACTTCATCAGTGAAGAATATGACATCACAATTCATTAGATCAATTTCATCAAGCAATGCAACAGATAAAGCAGTATGAGGACGTGAGAAATGAAAGTTCATTTCTTCATGATTAGCATGCGTCCTTTCAGGCACTTTTCAGGTCTCCAGCAGATTCTTCAGATGTTTACGCACATCTGGAGACCTGACCCTGCATAAGAGATTAGTTCTTTTTCTTCACCACCCACATCTGAAGGGGTGGCAAAGAGTTCATCACTCTGCAAGCTCCATATGAGAAAGGTGGCATAGAAGCCAATCCATTTCGTTTCACATAAGAGGAGTTAGGGTAAGCATATGAATAAGCAGAGAAATTCTTCGAGGACTTATGAACATAATGATTAGAAGAATAATGCTCATATTCATAGCCCTTAGCTCTTCCCTGCGAGACAGAGTTGTTAGCACGATGATATTCATATGAGGACTTTGATCCTGTTGAGGAATTTGATCCACGTGAGGAATTCGGTCCGTATGAGGACTTGGATCCATATGAAGAATTTGATCTGGGGTTCCTATTCTTCACAGGTGGTGTCATGAGGACATTCACCTGAAGACTTTGAAGGCACCTTTTGGGAACCCAGATTTTCTTCATAGGGGAACCGTTCCGGCAGTTAGTGCCAACATATCTAGCAAATACTTCACCATTCTGATTTTTGAACAGTTTATAGTTGGAGTCAAATGACTCATCAGAAGAATGAGGAGATTCACATGTAAACCCAGATAGATTAGATGGATCAACTGAAGGTCCCTTTGCAGCAACCCATGAGGTTTTGGGGTACTGCTCAGGCTTCCAATATGTACCATCAGCATTGAGTTTCCTCTCAAAGGCAATACCCTCTTTCCTAGGGTTCCTGTTGAGGATTTGCTTTTTAAGCACATCACAAAGAGTCTGATGCCCTTGGAGGCTTTTGTACATGCCTGTCATGTACAATTCCTTCAGCCCTGCATCGTCAGTGATACTAGCAATGTCCTCAGATGAGGAATTAGTGATAGCAGAGGCAGGTGAAGAATTTGTAACATTAGAAGCATTTGAACATTCAGGTGAAGAATTAGCAGATTCACGTTCAATGCATTTCAAACATGGAGGAACAAATTCTTCCTAAGCAGCGCTGATTTGTTGAGCAAGTAATGAATCGCGCTCCTTCTGAAGATCTTCATAACTCACTTTTAGCTTTTCAAGATCTTGCTTTCTTTGAAGAAATTCATAAGAAAGCTTCTCATGATCAGATAGGAGAGTGTTATGATGACCTTGAAGGTTGTCAAACCTAGTCTGAAGTCTCTGAAGATTTTCAGTCAAGGTTTTAGTGCGATCCATTTCTTCACCCAACATATCATCACTTTTGTCTAGCATGTTTTGAACCTTTTCAAAAGCCCTTTGTTGTTTCACAGCAATCTTAGCAAGTTTAGAATAGCTAGGCTTGAGGTTTTCATCAGATTCATTCTCACTTGATTCAGAGGAGGTATATTTGAGTACCTTGGCACCCTTTGCCATGAAGCAATAGGTGGGAGCGTAGTCATCATTGCCTTCATCAGCCTTGTTGGTGAGGTCATTTTCTTCAGAGTTGAAGATAGACTTGCTGACGAATGCAGTAGCGAGAGCTAGGCTCGCCACACCGGATTCGGACTCCTCAGACGCCTCCTCTTCCTCATTTTCTTCAGATTCAGCCTCAGAGTCCATTTCCTTGCCAATGAATGCCCGAGCCTTCTTGGAGCTGCTCTTCTTGTGAGATGAAGACTTTGAGGATTTTGATGATGAAGACTTTGAGGATTTCTTCTTTTTCTTCACATCATCGGAACTGTAATCCTTGTATTTCTTCTTCTTTGATTCCATTTCCCACCGAGGACAATCTTAATGTAGTGTCCAGGTTTCTTGCATTTGTGACAAAGCCTTTTCTTGTAGTCATTGGACGAGGAATCATTGGTCCTTGAGGGTCTTCCAAAGCGACCACATCTTGAGAACTTCTGGAATTTCTTCACGAGCAGTGCTAGTTCATGGCTCAGTTCTTCAGGATCACCAAGGCTGCTGCCAGAGTCTTCATCTTCACTAGAAACTGCCTTGGCCTTCAGTGCACGTGATCTGCCATAGCTCGAACCATAGAGTTCTCTCTTTTCAGCAAGCTGGAACTCATGAGTATTTAGCCTCTCGAGGATATCAGCGGGATCAAGTGACTTGTAATCAGCACGTTCTTGTATCATCAATGCCAGAGTATCAAATGAGGAATCAAGCGATCTCAACAATTTCTTCACCACCTCATGGTTGGTGATGTCAGTGGCACCAAGCACTTGAAGCTCATTTGAGATGTCAGTGAGGCGATCGAAGGTTTGTTGAACATTTTCATTGTTGAGTCTTTTGAAGCGGTTGAAGAGATTGCGAAGAACATCAACTTGAGAGTCACGCTGAGTTGAGACTCCCTCATTCACTTTGGACAGCCTATCCCAGATAAGCTTAGCAGTTTCCAAAGCACTCACTCTTCCATACTGTCCTTTGCTCAGACGGCCACATATGATATTCGTCGCTTGAGAATCAAGTTGCTTGAATCTCTTCACATCAGCAGCATTCAGAGAAGGTGTGACTGAGGGAACACCATTTTCCACAACATACCAGAGATCGTTATCAATTGCCTCAAGATGCATTCACATCTTATTCTTCCAGTAGGGGTAGTCCGTCCCATCGAAGGTAGGACACCCAGCAGAGACCTTGATCATACCTGTGGTCGACGTAACTAAAACTCCAGGCGGTTAAACCAAAATCACACAGAACAAGGGAGTACCTTGCTCTGATACCAATTGAAAGTGTGTTATATCGACTAGAGGGGGGTGAATAGGCGATTTTTATGAATTCTTCACTAAGGAATTTGCAGGTGAGGAAATTCCTTAGCGAAGAACTACTTGCAGCAGAATAAGTACTCAAAAGTAAACATAACAGAACACAAGCATGACCATCATGATGAAATGAAGACTAGCACAGAGTACAGAAAGCGTAAACACAGGATAACACAGGATGAAGACAAACAGACTGAAGAAATTGAACTGAGGAAATTGAGAAAGTCTTCAATCAAAGTCTTCAAACAGATATGAACAAGCACACAACAACTGTAATGAGGAAATGAAAGAGTTGAGGAAATAGAACCAGTAAGCTTGGTGAAGACAATGATTTGGTAGACCAGTTCCAACTGCTGTCTCAGTTGTACATCTGGTTCGAGCGGCTAGGTATTTAAACCTGAGGACACACAGTCCTGGACACATAGTCCTCACCGTATTCTCCTTGAGCTAAGGTCACACAGACCTCGCCCAATCACTCGTGGTAAGTCTTCAGGTGACTTCCGAACCTTCACAAACTCGGTAACTCGGCGATCCACAATTCCTCTTGGATGCTCTAGACCATGACGCCTAACCGTCTGGAAGAAGCACAGTCTTCAAAGGTAACAAGCATCGGATCCACGCAGGATCAATCTCTTCAGTGATGCTCAATCACTTTGGGTTTGTAGGTGTTTGGGTTTGGGTTTTCTTCACTCGATGATTTTCACTCAAAGTCCTCGGAGGATGGGATGCTCTCAAATGACAAGTGTCAGTTTCTCTCGGAGCAGCCAACCAGCTAGTGGTTGTAGGGGGCGGCTATTTATAGCCTAGGGAGCAGCCCGACATGATAAGACATAAATGCCCTAAAATGATATGACCGTTAGGTGGGTAGATATTTTAGGACAGCTGGCGCTTAGCACAACAACGGTCGGAAATTTGAGGCTCAAATTCCTCAGGGCTATCATGTTCCTCACTGTGTAGGCAATCCGCACGGGCGAATTCCTAACTCCTTAGTCAGAACAAATTCCTCAGCGACTAGAAGAGCTTTATTTCTGTCACTGAAGAAATTGACTGAACTGTATGAGATTTCCAATGGCTTCACTCGAAGGGATTGGTAGGTGTAGGCTTTTGAGTTGAGCATCTCTTGGAAATTTTTCCTTAGTATTTCCTTGACCCCCTTTAAGAGTACGGTGTTTCCTATGACTCAAGAAAGAGAAAATGAAACTACGAAAACAAAAGTCTTCACGCTTCATGTTCCTCAAATGAATACCAAGTCTTCAAGGTCACACCAATTTCTTCACTTTCAAAGTCTTCAGAAAGTGTTCAGAAATCCGAAGTCTTCAGTCGAAGAACTTCATTTTTAGGGGTCGACTTTGTCTGTAAATATCAAACTCCTCATAGACTTATAGACCTGTGTACACTCATAAACACATTAGTCCCTTAACCTATAAGTCTTCAATACACCAAAATCACTAAGGGGCACTAGATGCACTTACAGGGACTACATCAACATGCCGGACTTCGCAATCGGCCCACCGGGCAAGCCGTGTGATAACTGGGGGCAGCAACCGAAGTCGGTGCCTGCCTCCATCAGGAACATCCTGAACCGGCTCTAGGAGATGACGGATGCGGAGGGCCTCAAGCTGGCATACCTGCTGGCCGCCTTCGTCTACCGCCGGGTTTCCCCACTCCAGGCCCGGCCGCACCGGATCTGCGATATGAGCAGCCGCCGGGATCCATGCCGGATCTTGACCAAGGAGCTGCCGGTGATTGAGGTGATCCGCCACGTCAATTTCTTCTCCGACAGCAAACTCAGCGAGACCGACTGGCAATTCAGCAAGCTGCCGTACAATCGCGCCAACCCGCCACCGCCAGTCAGTATCTCGTCTCCATTCTTCACTCACGTAGTACTTTTTATCCGACCTGAACACCCGAACGCGGGGCAGCACTTTCCTGGCCAAGTGGTATCCAACGCGCCTGCTCCAGGCCATCAATGGGTGCCAGACCGCGAGGAGAGCGACGTGGGCGACCCAGAGCTGGGGGCGGCCGCGTTGGAAGCACTACAAAAAAATACACTTCCGTGATGTTACGTGTTTGTCACAGTAGGTCACGTTCTCTATCATGCATGTACATCCATGACGATTTTATGAAAGAATCAAGATAGTCATACCTGTGTTGTCGTAGAAGTGTTCCATGACATTACCAAAATTATCATCACGGAAGTGTCCACTTCCATGACGATAAATGGTGCGTCATGGAAGTGCTTTTGTCAAGGGTGACCGACACGTGGCATCCACTGTAACGGGTCGCCGTTAAGCTATCGGGTCCGGTTTTGGATCCGATAACCCGCTAACAGCCCGGACCAATGAGGATTTTCCTTGTGTAAAATTCTCATTGGCCGAGGGAAACACGTGTTGGCTCACCATTTGAACAGATGTCATCCATTCATTGGACAGGAGGCGCCTATGATACGTCAACACGTGGCACGGCCCAACAGAGGCCCATTCCGGTGAAAAGGCCGGCCCGTTTGACTTAGTCAAAAGGTAACGGCCCGGCCCACGGAAAGCCTGTTAACGGCCTATTCGTATATAGCCCATTTATGGCCCGCAAACTCTTGGCCCATTACGGCCTATCGGAATTAAGCCCAGTAGCTTCATCTGGGCCGTCCAACATGATTCCAGCCTGTTGTAACTTCCGGCCCATGTATGGCCCATGATGTCTTTCAGCCCATACGAGGCCATTTGTAACTCTTGGCCCATTAACGACCTGTGGTGAATCTGGCCCGCAATGAACAGTGTACCGCTTTATACCCATTAACGGCCCATTATTCCGTTGGGCCGTTTCCAACCCGTGTTATCTTTCGACCTTCTCAGGGCCCATTTATTCTTGGGCTCATTTCCAGCATTCGGTTACTTACGACCCGTTACTGACCTTTTCTGCTTGTGGGCCAAATTCAGCACGTGGTTACAATCGGCCCATTTGCGGCCCGTTAATCCGTTGGGCCGTTTTCATAGCGTCATCAAACACGGCCGATTAATGATGGCCCGTTATTGTCGGCCCATGAACGGACGATTCCAAATCTAGCCCGTTTACGCCCCATAATGCGGTCTGTTATTGGCCCATGTTTGGCCGATCAATCATACGGCCCGTAGAAGGCCCATTGATGCTACAGCCCATAGAAGGCCCATTGTTTCTACGGCCCTTAGAAGAACCATTGTTTCTACGGCCCGTAGGAGGCCCATGGTAACTATAGTAAATATGTAGCCCATGGTTATTGTGGCCTAGTTTTAAAAAATAGGTTATTGCCGCCACTAGCAAACCACGGAAAAAGAACTGCACTGACTACAAGCAAACCAATAAACAAGACAACAAGGAAATAAATAAGCAAGCAACTTACGCTAGGCTATCACGGCTATTACACATATTACATCCACTGGGCATCTAAGTTCGCCACCAGTGCAAATATAGGGAACAAAGCAGGATATCATATACACTGGTTGTCAAAGTTGGCAACCAGTGCAAATAAACGCCGCAGCAAAACAAGTCCAGAACTAAAACCACTTCAAAAGAGCTCAAGAAACAATATCCTGGGTACCCATAATGCTGGCAAGATGCTTAGCAAGCTTTTAACTTTCTCTTGTTTGGCGCTTAAATCCTCCAGCACTTGATGTTGCACTAGATAGTATGCATCTGAATTCTGCAGGGACTTCCTCAGTCCTTCAGCTTCCTGTCGCATAACATCTGATCGATGTCTTTCAACTTGAAGTTGAGACTCAAGAAGCCGAACTGATTCAGGCAGTGAGTTCGAAGAGCTGGTGCCAACAGTAGTAGCCAGTAACTCGAACACTACATCAAGACAGGACTTTGGGGTTGTCTCAGTGTCTTCAATATAGTTTTTATCAGCTTTCTTAGAGACCAACAGGGATGTCTCACTATCTTGAACCTTATCTGCATTACTTCCTTTACCATTGCATAACGGGGTACTCTTCTCCAATATTTTATCCGCGTCCTAAAAGAGAAACAAACAAACACATCACAGGTTTACCATGTTGTATATGAAACTCATTTGGGTAAACCAGTTCAGTAGTAAGGTGGACAGGATAACAACATGAAACAAACATATATCTATGTAGTATGGTCACTGTATGGTCTATATCATGCTAGTTTATGTTGCCAAATCAAGATAGAGACAATTCAAATCATATATATTTAAGACAAAGCAGCATAGACAGAATATAAGTGTGGGAAACTACACAGCAATAACAACACTTGTAATGTGCATGGCATGAGAACATAACTGTTTATTCAATTGAAACTGAAATGAACATAGAGCAAGTTACAACAGCAAACATGTTAAATAAACAGGTTTAAAACATACCTGTTGCGCCATTGGAGTTTCAGTTGCATCCTTCAAATTTGAAATTAGTTGGTATGAGTAAATACAATGATGCAAGAGCAAAGTAGTATGAACCATAGCTACGGAACTTGACCTGAGAACAATGCTTCTTTTGCTTTAAGCGTTGACTTGGGGTTCGGAGTGGTGGTCCTCGTGCTTTGGGCACTACAGTTGCCTTACTAACTGCTCGTGTTTGGGTGCTCTGTGGTGGAGACGGTGCTGTGTCAACTAGAACTGGGTTACTATCTGCTGGGGTTGGGGTTAGAAGGGGTGTAGCTGGTTCTCTGTCCAACTGGGTAGGGGCTGTGTGAGTCTGGGTTATGTGTGGTGGGGCTGGTTCTTGGGCAAGTACAACCGTGGTTCTATCTGCATCGACATGTAGCACGATCTTTTCTGAAGACCATGTTTTTACTCCCACAGATACTGCCATCACCCCCTCCAATTGAAATGGATGATAAACAAGAAAAGTAATTGAATGTATAGACATTGTAAGATAGACAGGTGCAATGGATAGTAGGGAAGAAAACAGGGCATGAAATAATTCACATTTATGTTGTCTAACCAAATAGAATAGCATGATATAATTTCACATATATGATGGCTAATTAAACAGGATAGCATGATACAATTTCACATGTATGATGGCTAACTAAACAGGATAGAATGACATACTTCAAAATATGATGACTATGTAAACAGGATGACATGATATAACTATACGATGTGTCTATTAAAGTGGTTGGCATGCCATACATCACAAACATGCCGCCGATGGAAACATGATGGCATGATATAATTCACGGATAGAATGACATAATTCAAAATATGATGACTATGTAAACAGGATGAGATGATATAACTATATTATGTCTTTAGAAAATGGGTTGGCATGCCATAATTCAGATACATGCTGTCTATGTAAACATCATGGCATGATATAATTCAAATATATGATTTATATACTAAGAAAGTGAGCCGAGGGCAATCACATATATGATGTGTCAACTAAGGAGATGGCATTCAATATTGTGTATATGATGTAAAAACTAAGCATTGCAATACAACATATGCATGATATGAGTAATATAACCCTGCCAAGTTTGAGCATACACCTCAGGGGATAATAGGACTGGTCATCTACCTCTGAATCCTCCTCTGAAGAGCTATCTGTAACCAGCAAGATATCTGCTTCAGCAGGTAGCATTGTCTGCTCTGAAGACCTTGTTTTCACTCTAGATTTCTCCATCACCAATTCAAATGGCTGATGCACAGGAAGAGCAGATGAATATACAAACATTGTCGACAAATGCAATGAGAAATACAAAAAAAGGATGACATGATATAATTCACATATATGACGCTTGGCTAAACAACATGGCATTGCATAATTCACATATATAATGTCTTGCAACAAGATGGCATTGCATAATTCACATATATGGTAATTAGACACTAAACAGGTGGCATTCACCCAAAGCATGTCTAAACTAAGCAAATTACATAGCAATTCAAGATACCATACGCACGATATGAGCAACATAACCCTGCCAAGTTAGAGCATGCACCTCACGGGGAAATAGGACTGGTCATCTGTCTCTGAATCCTCCTCTGAGGAGCTATCTGTAACCAGCAAGACATGCGCTTCGTCAGATAGTATTTTGTGCTCTGTAGACCTTGTTTCCACTCCAGATTTTTCCATGACCGTGCCGAATGGCTGATGCATAGGAAGAGTATTGAATGTACTAAAATTGTTAACAAATCTAACATGTAATAAAAAATGATGGCATGATATAATTCACATATAAGATGACTGGCTAACCAGGGTGGCCTTGCAAAATTCACATATATGATGCCTGGCTAAACAAGATGGCATTGCATGATTCACATATACGATAAAGAAACTAAACAGATGGCATTCACACAAAGCATGTCTAAAATAAGCAGATGGCATATTTGATGTCTAAAGTAAGCAATGCAAGGCACCATATGCATGATATTACCAACATCAGCATGCCAAGTTAGAGCGAAGACCTCAAGGGGTAAATAGGAGTGGTCTTCTCCTTCTGAATCCCCCTCAGGATAGTTATCTTCCTCTTGATTACAATCTGAAATGGATGGAGGGGGGGGGGCTGCCTTTGCGCCCACCGTGGAGCGACGTCTGCATGAAATTTTATTGGCACGCAAGGCTCGTCTCTTTTGCTCTACATGTCCAGTTCCATTGTGTACAATAACTGATATGCATAGGAATAAAACGTAGTGAGATTATGTAAGGAGTGCATGCACAAATCCAGAGTGATGGTAGCAAACTGTGGATAGACCCAAAACCAATGATAGCAGGCAGATAATAGCTTTAGTTCAAAAATACAGATAATGGCTCCTTTAATGTTTGTTTGCACCCAACATGAAACTCATAGTAGACACCCAAGATTAACCAGATAGTAGACATATAGTACTGATTGCTGCCCCAATATGTACCCTACAACCATTTAAAAACTCAAGTTTCAGCATTAGTTTGGACCTGACTCGGAGTCTAATAGGTGAACACGATGATAAAGTAGCATGTCATCATATTAAGGGATGCATAACGTAAGCAGACACGGAAGAGTGCGACCTCTCTTGGGGACCCGTGTAGTCCTCAAGGTCATCTGCTCAGTTGATGATGGTAATGCGGTTGTCGTGGCTGCCGGCGGCAGGGAAGAGGATCTGAGGCGGCGAAAGACAGTCTGGAGAGCGGATCCCTGCTGTGGTGAACCCTTCCGTGGTTGGAGCAGCTGAGCTGGGGTGGAACACAACGCAGCAGGAGCAGGACAAACCACACAAGGTTTTCTTTGACACATATATGTAACATAAGTAATTGTGTAAGGGCTTGTTTGAATTTGAGGATTCTAACAATGCAGGGATAGGAAATAGACAGGAATAGGATAGGAATGCACGTGCAAAACAGAGAATTTAAAAACACAGGATTTCTGCCAATCTGGGTGTTTGGTTCACAAGAATTGGAAGATCACAGGATGCAAAGAAGCATGGTGAGATTAAGTCAAACCACAAGAAAATGTATGGTTATAATGCTATTATGCTATTATGCTACTATCTCTTAGTCTTATGCTTCATAGGAATTTGAAAAGGAGGACAAGTGGAAATTAAAATTCCTATGGTTTTTCTTTCAAGGAGACACTAAAGGAACAAATCCTATAGTTTTCCTTTGCTCCATTCCTTTGAACCAAATGCATGAATAGTAGTACCATAGGAAACTTTCCAATGTGTTTTTCCTTCACTTTTCCTTTCAAGCACTGGCGATTCTAGTAGGCAGGCTTGAGCAAGGAAAAGCCTACACTCAAAAAATGTTTTTGTGCTACTTCTACTACTTTGGACCCAGGCCACTGCCCTACTAGCTCAACTCCGAGGCCCATCGACAAATGCACAGCTCAAACGCGCAGAGATAAATAATGATGGCGTTCAAGAGAGTCCATCACGGGTAGCTAAGTTTCCTGGTACCTCACTGTTTGTCATATAGTGGGATAAAATAATTGTATTTCACGTTACTACGTGTGCTCAGTGGACAATATATATAACATGTAGAGTAAAAAATAGATGCAAGAAGTGTACAACCTCTTTGGCGAAGCCATGTCGATCTCAGTGTGATTGGGTTGGTCGGTGAGGATGGTCCGGCTGACTTGGCTGTCAGAGGAGGGGAAGAAGATCTTAGGCGTCTGGAGATGGAGCCCGGGGTACTGCTCCGCTGTGATGGAGGGTTTCATGTTGGAGCAGCTCCGGTGAGTTGTACGATGCCGAGGCTGAAGCAGGACAAGAGAGACAACGTTAACCTTAGTGAAATTCTAATAGCATCTCCAATAGATGACGTAAAATACATAACCACAAAGTGCTAGATGTAAAATACATTAGCCGCTCATCTCTGAAGTTAACTGTCGAAACTGAATTTAACTGTCAAAACTGAACTTAACTGTCGAAACTGAATTTTGCTGTCGAAACTGAATTTTACTGTCGAAACTGAACGCACTAGTAGCAGAAAAAAGTAGCAGCAGCGCGTGCAAGAGCTGGGGCAGCTGGTCATGTAGTAGCATTAGGTGAGGCTACACGTCAGTCGACTGACTTTTTCATCTCTGGTCAGTCGATTTTCCAGCCGTTGGATACGAAATCAAGGGCCTGCAGTTCATCTTCAACCTCCACTCCCCTAAGCCGCCAGCCACCACCGGCCAAACCGCCTCCCCCCGCTGCCTAAGGCCGGTGGTGCGCCGCCCCGCCCGCCTCGAATCCTCTCCCCACCGCCGGTCCGCCGCCGCCCCGGCCATCACTCTAGGCCCCCCGTGCCGAGCTTTTTCTTCGGCGATCCCCACGCCACCGCCCCACCACCGCCGGCGACCACCGCCCCCAACCTGAACCCTAATATAGATAGTGGGGTACCTCCCCGGCAAGCCCCCTCCCCGCTGCGGCTGGTTCTTCCTTAACTCCGGCGAGCCCCCCACCCCTTGAAAATCGACTGACCCAAAAGTCGATTCAGTCGACTGAAGTGTAGCCAAATCGGAGCAGCATCGCAAGCAAGAGCAAGAGCAGCAGCGCGAGAAAGAGCAGACCTGGCAGGGGGCCAAGAGCAAGAGCAGAGCAGTAGCGCGAACGAGAGCTAAAGCAGTAGCAGCTCCTACTGATGTGGATGTCGCCGCCGAGGGAGCGACACCATGGAGGAAGTGGCCGGCGACGCCGCCGTGGATGGAGCCGCGCCATGTCGGCTCGGGACCGAGCGCCGGCAGCACCGTGAGATCGAATCAAGAAGACAATGCGGCGATTAGTGTACAACCTCTTTGGTGGCGCTGATTAGGCCTCAGCTTCATCTGAGGAAATGGTGATGATGCTGCTCTTCCGGTGGTGCAGGTGAAGACAGCGGTGTGGGAATGGAGGTGGAGCGAAAGACGAGGGGAACGTCGAGGCAGCTCATTGGAGGTGGAGGACGGGGTGGCTGAACCGGCAGGACGACGAGATCCACGACGGATGCTCATTTGGTACGGTGGATGAGGCACGTCGAGGTGTTGCTGTGGACGACATCGTCGGGGAAGAGGCTCCGGCTGGGTGGCGGACGGAGGAGGGTGTGGGGCTTCGCGGGTTTTCGCGGCCTCGGTGTACGAATGGGTGGGCTGATGGGATGGGAGTGGGGAACCATGGCTTAGGGACGCGCTTGTCCGAAATGTGGGGTAAGTTACGAAAGTACCCCCACCGATTTGAGCTAGGCGGTTCTTTCAGTTCAGGGGTATCACGGGCATTTCACGTGTCGGGATTTCGCAGGAGGTGGGAGTTTTCGCACGCGTTGTAATTTTGGGATAGCAAGGCGCGCGTTGAGATGGAAGGAATTTTCGGAGCACAACGAGACAAAGATATATCTTATATATTTTGGGGTAACAAGGCGCGGGTTGAAGAGGAGGGAGTTTCGCAGCACGATAGGTAGAGATGCTAGCTTGAAATTTTGGCATAACAAGGCGCGGCTTGAAATTTCGGGAGAACAAGCTTAACGTGTACCCAAAAAAAGACAATTCGCACCTCATCACTAGAGAGAGCCATGTCGCGTTTTACTATATTACTAGAAATGCATTCAAATACAAAAAAATTGGGACAAAAAAGATAACGTGTACTGTACCAAAACAATTTGCACTTCCCTCAACAATAAAAAAACAATGTGTGTTGTCTAGCATATGGACTAAATTTGAGTACATTTTCCCTGTTTGACTGGGATTGTACTCGGGTTAGTTATACAACCATCTAAATATTATCTTCCCAACACATGACATGAATATAGGAGAAGTAAACTCCTATATAAATACGAACTACATGTACATACGATCTCAAATTCAAATATATGTATCCATTTTATGTTGAATTCAAATCATAGTACATGTATGCTCTAGCTAGATGTTCGGAATCTAAACCATGTATGATACTACGTACAATGTGTTTAACACGCACACCACACACACAAACACCATTTAGACTTGTAAGGTACACGTGCGTTGCACGCATGAGATTTGGCAACCAAATTATGAATAAATACCACATTACAACATGTAAGCTTTGAGTCATATATGCATGATGTAGATGTTCGTTTAATTCTTATAGTTCATTTCATTCAAAATCATCTAGTTTTTATAAGAAAGCTAATCTATTTTAAGATTCATGGAATTGTGTGTTGTAAAGCATAACATAAAAACAAATAATGGCAAATCATGTAGAAAAACATTTGGGCAATTCTAATACGGAAGATTCTAGAACAAAGAAGTAGTGCTTGTGTTTTGAGGTTTGTTCATTATGCTTAAGTTCAACCATGGAGTCTTCTAGATTGTACATGTGGCAAAATCTGGTGGAATCTAGATGATATCCAACGGCCAGTAGTGCTCAAATTTGCCATCTCTGCACCATCGGATTGGCTTCATCCAACGACCATCTTTCAAAGTTAAAGTTATCCGCACACTATATAAAGAATATAAAATATAATATATAGGGGTATAGATATAGATATGTGATGCGAAAGCCACCCATCATCTCCAATTAGAATAGTGTGTCCATGCACAGATGCAATGTGGCCAAATGATGTCTGCCATCGGTATCTCAAATTCAAATAAGTCTGACCTTGTTCAATGTGTATATAGTACAACATGCTCGTTTCCAAACCACACCGTGCGTATCTCCGTTATATTCATGCATGCATGGGTTTCAAACATCATGATCTCTTATTCAAATATTTGAATTCAACTTTACATTGATTATGACCTCACCTAGTCTTTTACACCCACACAGTCATCTTCTCTTTATAATTGTACCACTAACTTTCTCTCGTGCGTGCATGCACACACACTACCAGTCGGCATTATCCATCGCACACACGCAATCTTTTTCTTCAGGTCGGTCTCCCATGCATACAGACACACACCTCCCCCTCTCCATCATATCGGGCATTCTTTATCTCTCACGGGCATGCGCAACGATCGATGTTCCTCTATGTGTGTGTATATATAGCTAGGTCTTTCACAGTTTTCCACACAAACCGATCAATCTATATATCTAGTGAGGTCTCACCCTTTTTCCCACGTCCACATCGATCAATCCATACCTCTCTATATAGGATTACATAGCTAATACACCCACATTAATTATATATCCAACGCCCCCCTATCATCATCCATGCCTTCCGCTTCATCTCTCAGACGCGCGCACAATGGCGAAGACAGGGGCAGCAAGGACCCTGCTGTTGGAGATATGCCCTAGAGGCAATCATGTATGATGATATATCCTATGTGTTTATGAAGAAAGATAGTCCTCAGACATTACCAATGATGTGTATCGGCAAGTACGTGACTTGTTTGTGGGACTATGCATTGTATGATTACTGTCCTAAAAGGTCCCTAGTCGAAAGGGCCGTGTGGACGCGCAGCCGACTAGACTAGCATATGACACGGTCGATGGCTTGGTCTCACTAGCCATGGAGCATTGGATGCTAACCGGATAATATGGACTCGGAAGGATCTGGTCAGATTCGACGTAGTTGGATCCGAGTTGTGATAAGGTCCGAGTCGGACAGACCCAACTATGAGACACAGCGATATGTCATATGTGAGTCTCTAGTGCAACATACGTTCTATGTCCTAAGACCTGAGCTAACGCATGTACTCGGGATGGTGACAGACTTGCTTTGGGCCAACCAAACACTACTCCGTAACTGGGTAGTTACAAAGGTAGGTTTTAGGTTTGTCTAGACCCATGCTGTGAGACGTGGTCGAGCAAGGTGGGATTTGCCCCTCCGATCAGGAGAGATATACTCTGGGCCCCTTGTGTGATCCAACCAGGATAAGCATGGCCATGCGACAAGGATTATGAGATAATCTGGATAGTGGTCGGCATCACTAGAACGAGAAAGAGGTCGGGATAGCACAAGGATGACAGACTCGCCTTGATCCCGACAACATATATCGTGACAAAAGGAATGGAAGTATGATGTACAGGTTCGCGTAACCAGCTTCATAGTCTGCTTGGTGTTCGGCATGCCTTGCTAGAGGCCGCTACCAACTGTGCAGTTCAGAGGTGATCCGAACTGCGACCAAGCCAGCTTGAACCTAAGGGGTCGCGCGCTTAAGGGAAGGAACCTACGAGGTCGGATCCGAGGACACTGGTCGGATATGATCCAAGTTGTATTCAGATTGTGGCCGAGTAGACTTATGGGCTTTAGGGTCCGTGCGAGGCCCAAGTGTTGAGCCCGCGACGGACGCCTATATAAAGTGGAGGTGCGGCACACTCAGGGGTTGATCGCTTCGGCGCTGTCACTAGGGTTTGCATGTGTTGCGAATAGACATCTCCACTCGCTGCCGACTGTGTGATCGGACCTGGCAGTCCGCCGCACGGTGTTCCTCCTGCACGCGCGGATACCGTTAAAGGCGGTGCACCTGTGCCGCTCCCGCAAACTTGTACGAGGGATCCGACGACCGGCTGTTCGAGGGAGATTGGACGAGGAGGAGATGAACCACGTGGATGCGCTCCCCCAACTCTTCTTCCGCTGCACGGCACCGCGCGTCTAGTGGTAACGAACTGTGATCCATCTCCCGTAGAATGTTCCTAGTTGTTCTGGGCGTAGGAAAATTTGAATTTGCAGTCGACGCACCCTACCATAGAACCCAACACCTGCCCCCCTAACATCACTATATATCGAGGCTAATATGAATGTGATCATTAGACAATTGCTAGTAAAATGGTTTAAGTTGATGAATTGGCCCTTCTTGTAAAGGATTAGCAATGCTTGGCCCCCTAGCTCAATTCTTTTCATGGCTCCGCCACTGCGCGCAACAGTGCACGTTCTCGCCCCCTCTCTTTAAATATCGATCTCGCACTTGTGCACTCCTTCATTGTCTCCCTCCACTTGGCCCCTCGCACCATCTTCCAGCCCCCCACTGGATTTTGCCACATGTACAATCTAGCAGACTCCATGGTTGAACTTAAGCATAATGCACAAACCTCAAAACACAAGTGCTTCTCCTTTGTTCTAGAATCTTCCGTATCATAGCTGCCCAAACTTTTTTTTAGTTGAATTGCCATTATTTGTTTTTACTTTATGCTTTACAATGCAAAATTCCATGAATCATAAAATAGATTAAGGGCTTCTTTGATTCAAAGGATTCTCAAAGGAATTTTGGAGGATTCTAATCCTTAGGAATTTTTCCTATCTTGATTGTTTGATTCGTAGGATTGTAAACCATAGGAATTTTTTCATAGGATTCGTTTGCACTAGATTTCATAGGAAACATACCATCCACTCAAACCTCTTCGAAAGAATCCTGCGTTTTTTCTATGCACAATCAAACACTCGTATAATCCTGTAGGATTCAAGAAACATTCCACTCTAATCCCATGTTTTTCTTATTCCGGCGTTTTGGAAATCCTATGAATCAAAGAGGCCCTTGCTTTCTTATAAATTGATTTTGAATGAGATGAACTATAAGAATTAAACGAATGTCTACATCAGGCATATTTGGCTCTAAGCTTACATGCTATAGTGTGGTATTTATTCATAATTTGGTTGCCAAATCTGATGCGTGCAATGCACGTGTACCTTACTAGTACTTCGAGTATGTGCAAAACACGTAAATTAGAATTCCAATGGCACGCCACACAGTGTCTCTCTTATTGTTCATGAAGCCACATGGCACATGTGGAGGTGTTGTCGCGACCTCCTTGTGTGGATTTATCACAGTGACGTGCTGCCGGTTCCAGAACAATGTACTCGTCCTCTCTGAGGCACACTGGCGATACATGCACGAAGCAAAGATGTGCACGCACGCCACGCACACACTCATTCCCTCGCACACACATGCGGGTACACGAGGGGGGGGGACGCATTTTTGTATGAAGATCCACCCCATGTGATAATTTGACGCGTGTAAAGTCCTTCACTTCATTGATGGTTAATTAATACTGCGCATGCAAATTGAGTGGATGTGAGGCTGGTCATAGTGGGGAGTAACTTAGACTAGTAACATGCATATGTTACTAGTCTATGTTACTACCCTATAGTGGATAGTAACATATATGTAGTGTCATGCATCACTTCATTTATTACTTCATAGACTCATTTAGTATTGGAAACCGCTAGGTGATGGTAACATATTATGTTACTCTATTTGTCTCTCTCCTCATTAACTACTTGACACATCATCATTTTTGCTTATGTGGCATCTATGTTACTACTTATGTTACTCCCACTATGACCAGCCTGAGGGAGGAAGAAAGACATTACTACTCCACTGCGTGCATGCGAGTAGTTAAATCATGGGTTGCTACTTCCATTGGTCTCCTTCGTATTTTGTGCCAATTTTTGACCATATTTTTAAGTAACATAATATTTATGCATGTCATAAAAAGTGGCAAAAAAAGGGGCCAATAAACCAGGACGCAGGCAGCATGATCAATTTTTGCCAGGGCTACTGTTGGTGGCCTTTGTATTTAAATATGGACGGAGTGGAGTAGTACTATCTTTATCTTAGCCTCGTATGGCTCTCCCTGCGCCTAGGCTCGCCTCCCCGCCTCGCCCACCGGATCCCACCATGGAGGATCCCGCCTTGGATAATCCCTTAGATCCCAGGATCCCGCGGGCTGCCCTCTCACTGCGGCCCGCAGCACTGCCGCTTTTGAGCGAAACCCACATGTGTTTTAGAGGGGATCCATTGCTCTGGAATCACAGATCGGTGGCGCCGGAGGACATGCCAGGGCTGTGTTTCAGGTGGTGGGCAGCAAGGGAAAATCAGATCGAGGAAGCGTCGCATCGATTGGAGAGAAGTTCAAGGAGTTGCACCTGGCGCCGCACAAGGCGGAGGCGCAAGTCGATCTCAGGGGAGAGATGCAGAGGGATGTCAGCATCTAGCAGCGTCGCGTTGATTTCGAGCTAGGGCTAATGGCAGAGATCATATTCACAGAGTCGACTGTGGAGGAAAGAAGGCGCATGCCTGGCCAATGGCATGAGCAGTCGGTGCAACTGTTTAATTGGGCAGTAGGAGAAGCTAAATCCCGAGACCAGTTGCGGCGGCGCCACTGGGCATGCATCGTAGGCGAGGTGAGCTGCCCTCCTTCCCCGCCAGCGATGCAGTGACCTAATCGGTTGCTGCTGCAGTGAAGTTGCAACGCCATGTTGGGTTGCAACCTTGACAATCACTCCATCTATATGTATTGTATTCCTATGAAAATACTTGGTCGTCTGGAAAAAGATGGTAATTGATTTATCACTAGTTTTAGAATGCTTGGTCGGGACAATCAACTGAAGCCACAACCAGAAGTCTCCATCGCGTAATACTTTATTTTCGGTTGTCGGTGTCAAAACCGGCGGATCTCGGGTAGGGGGTCCCGAACTGTGCGTCTAAGGCGGATGGTAACAGGAGGCGGGGGACACGATGTTTACCCAGGTTCGGGCCCTCTCGATGGAGGTAATACCCTACTTCCTGCTTGATTGATCTTGATGATATGAGTATTACAAGAGTTGATCTACCACGAGATCGTAGAGGCTAAACCCTAGAAGCTAGCCTATGGTATAATTGTTGTTATCCTACGGACTAAACCCCCCGGTTTATATAAACACCGGAGGGGGCTAGGGTTACACAGAGTCGGTTACAAGGGAGGAGATCTACATATCCGTACTGCCAAGCTTGCCTTCCATGCCAAGGAGAGTCCTATCCGGACACGGGACGGAGTCTTCAATCTTGTATCTTCATAGTCCAACAGTCCGGCCAATGGATATAGTCCGGCTGTCCGAGGACCCCCTAATCCAGGACTCCCTCAGTAGCCCCCGAACCAGGCTTCAATGACGATGAGTCCGGCACGCAGATTGCCTTCAGCATTGCAAGGCGGGTTCTTCTCCAAATTCTGAGTACCTGTCGAGTAGTGTCCAGCTTCCCATGAATGTTGCACTCCTCGGCTTCTGCGTCTAATAATGGCTATCCTCCACGTGTCAAGCGAATGCGAGAAGTCGGGGCATTTTTGCACTTGCCACCCTAACCATGTGAGTAAATCGTCTATTTAAGGGACCGGGGATCCTTAGATCCAGATGACAGCATCCTCCCTCAGCGAGTATCCATCGGAGCGCGCCCGGAAAAACCCATCCTATCATGGCCGGTCGTCGCAGCTCCTCCTCTCGCTCCCGTAGCCCTAAGCCAGGCAACTGGAAGAAGTGTTCCGTTTCCCACAGACAGTTAGTAGAGTTACAGACCTAGGGGTTTCTTCCTCCTGCGTATATGGTCCCCGTCCGAGATGGACTAGCCACTTACAATGGAGGGGAACAAGCAGAGAGCTTTCCCAAACCGTCGATGTGGGAGCGGGTATGCCTTGTCCCGTACTTCTTAAGGGGACTCGGATTTCCTCCATCCGTTCCTTCGCGGGATCCTGGAGTTCTACGGCCTCCAGCTGCATAATTTTACTCCTGCCTCCATATTACACATCGCAGGCTATGTCGCCCTTTGCGAGCTGTTTTTGCGCTGTGAAGCTCATTTCGAGCTATGGAAGAGGCTATTTTGCCTCGTATCCCGTACACAGGAGGGGTCGTATATCAAGTGGGCGGAGCCGAGATATGGCGCATCGCCGGGACCGGGTACCTGTCCGGTACTCCGAAGAAGACATCCGAAGACTGGCCTTCGGAGTGGTTTTATATGGAGGACGTCCCCCTTTCGGACCCTGTTCGGATGGGCCTTCCTGAGTTTAATAGCACCCCTATGAAGAAACACCGCAGCTGGCGCCCTTGGAGCCCCCAGGAGGAAGATAACAGAGAGGTCCTTTACCTGATGGGCCGGATACAAACGCTGGCCAAATCAGGATTGACGATAATCGAGGTTATGTCAATATGTATAATGCGGGGGGTGCAGCCACTTCAATATCGGGGACAACCCATGTGGCACTTCAATGGAGAAGACGATGCCACCCGCTGCGGTCGTAAAGGTCCGGACTCCGTCGATGCTCTAGCGAAAATAATGTCTGATTTATAAAGGAGAGGAAGAGGAGTTCATCCGTATCAAGCCACGGGATGGATTCTCCATGTACAACCCCCCAAACTGTGTGAGCTGCTACCTTTTACTCCGGACCTTCCCGCATTCTTTGTCATAAATATTTACCTTGCTATTTCATAGCAGGAACTCCGAAAAGCTGTGAGGGAGGTCCACAGCCCGCCTCCACAACCAGAGGACCCTGACCGGGCCCTCGACCCCGGACTTGAAGAGGATCTGGACACATTTGTGGAGCTTATTGACAGGACGTTCTATCAACTGAGCTGCGACGATGCCATGGTGGCCATCATAGCCGATTATCCTGGACTACTCCCTGCATCGCATGTAAGTAAAACCGGAGTCCCAACTTC
Organism: Triticum aestivum; assembly: GCF_018294505.1. Classification (NCBI taxonomy): domain Eukaryota; kingdom Viridiplantae; phylum Streptophyta; class Magnoliopsida; order Poales; family Poaceae; genus Triticum; species Triticum aestivum. Next base: position 363,313,823 of record NC_057805.1, read on the forward strand.
CGAGAAGGATCCCTTTTTCTGCACTTCACCTACCGCACACATATGGTGTCTTACAGGGAAGGCCCTCGGGACGCCATGACGAACCCGCAGTGACTCACCAACAAGGGGCACCGAAGCCGGGTAGCTTAAAAGGAAGGCGGTCAGGACTGAGACGCCATCATAGAGGTATGAAAAAGAACCCTGCTCCGTGGTTGTTGTCTTTTAAAATATAATAACATCCATGTTTCCTAGTAGGAAAAACGCCCGCCGGACTATATCTGGAGAGGTTGTTGGCCACGCCTCCACCAGCCGGACTTAGAGGCGGATGCTAACATGGGGCCAACACCGGATGTCCCTCCTACAAAGGATGCAGATAGGCTGTCCGCTACGAATTCCGAAGTGGAGAGTGCCATGAATCACAGGCGTCGCCGGGCCGTACTCCGCGATGCTTGTTTCTCCCAAGAGGCGTTCGATGCCTTTAACTCAGGAGACGCGTACATCCGAGCTGCTCAAAATGGTCTTGCCAAAGCCACGGACCAGTATGTGAAGGATATACGGGTAAGAAAATCTAATAATTATGTATATCAGTAACCCCTGAGACTTGAAACAGTTGGCACAACTGATTTAAGGATCATTGTTTGCATAGGTTCTTACGGAGAAGAATACCCAGTTGTCTCAAGAGCTGGAGGAGTGCAAAGCCTAGCTTCAGGCCGCAGTTGCCGCAGTGAAGGAGTCTGAGAAGGCCCCATCTGGTAACACTTATTTCTATTGCAAAGAAAGACATGTACCAGGTAGTATGCGGCATACATGCAAGTCTAACAATAGATTCTGCAGATGACTCCGGAGTGAATCCGGAGGTCGTGCGAGGGGATGAGCAACATGCTCAACGACAGCTAAAGGCTGGCGAGTGCGTGCTTACACGGGTTAGGCGGGAGAAAAACGATCTCCAAGACGCCAATACCCGGCTGGGCGTTGAACTGAAAGATGTTCGAGCCCAGCTTGCTGACTCCGTAAAGGAGAATAAGAGGCTTCGGCGCGGCATTTTCAGTAAGTGCTTGAACGAACTTTTAAAGAGTTCGGCGAAGAAATCGGCTAACAGAGTTATGTCTGCAGGTATGCTGACGGGTCGTCCCGCGGAGGAGATGCCTGGGTCTGCGGGTGATCTTCTGCCAGAGCTCTCACAACTGCACGAACAAGTTCGGCAGGTGATGCAGGCCATTGCCCAAGCCTTGTGGCCATCCGCCTCCCTGCCAGGAGGCATGGGGGAGCTTGTAGAGAAGCTCAAGGGAGCGCGGCGGCGCTTCCGATTATGGAAGATATCAGCCTGCCGACAAGGTGCGAGGGAAGCCTGGGCCATAGTGAAGACGCGATATACCAAGGCTGACCCGAACCACATGCCCGAGGTCGGACCTGTGGGGTCCGATGGGAAAGAGATCCCCGTCAGTTTGGTATATGACCAAGTAGAATTAGCCGCAAAGTATTCCCAACAGGATTGTAGGCTAGACAGCCTGTTGGATGGTATAGAATAAGAATTTAGTCAGTCTAAGTGACTGTGTACTTCAAGTGACATGTATTGTCCCTAGCCGGATTGTAAATCATTTGTCATGGCGGACCTTTTCGCTTCGACTTCTGGACCCGACAGTCCGGAGTGTATCCGAATACCCGCTCAATTATGTAAAAACCGGGGACGCGTGGAAACCAGGCGTAGGGGTCATAAGTGCTTGAACAGACAAGTACCCAACTAGCTATGTTATATTACATGGATAGTAAGAAACATCTTCCAGGGAGAATAGTTCCGTTAGGGGTTCCTTTCCCTGGGTACACATGCATTAATGTGCATGTCCGAACTGCAAAAAGAGACGCAGGATATAAACATCTGGGGGCATGTATTACAATAAATAAAGGTCATCTTTTGTTCACCGATCGAATATTCCCTTAAGAACGCTAGCTTTCGGCTTCACCCAGTCTAAGGTACACATCCGGCTCACCCGGCTGTAACAATCGTAGAGGTGCTCCCCTTATGCCCTAGCCGAATTAACGGGAATGTAGGGCATAAACACAAGAGCCAGGCAACCCATCTTGGCCAAAACTTAAGTCATATCGATGCATATAATGGCGAAAATAGGTACATGTGGAAGAATAACACATGTGTGGGGCATAGAGCCCGGAAAATAGTTATATTAAGCTTCTGTATAAGAAGCCCCCAGGTATAATGAGCGCGGCTAGCGCGTCAAGATTGTGTAGTCAAGACACATTTTAGCCTTTTAAGGCCTTGAAGGAAAAGGGAAGAAAGAAAGAAATAAAAGACAGATAACGGATATATAAAAAATTGACGGAGGTAAGGAGACGAACATAGAGTCCGACACTAGGCGTAGAACCTTTGGAGTCTGGCTGCGTTCCATGGGTTTGGCTCGAGTCGATTGTCCGATGCATCCCACAGACGATACGCTCCACCTGTCAGAACTTGGTCGATAACGAAGGGACCTTCCCATTTGGGCTTGAGCTTGTTCTTTTTATTCTCCGGTAGGCGTAGAATGAGTTCGCCGACGTTATAAGTTTTGGCCCGTACTTCTCTGCTTTGATACCTTCGAGCCTGTTGCTGATAAAATGCGGAACGTGCTTTTGCCACGTCACGCTCCTCCTCCAGGGCGTCCAAACTGTCCTGCCGATCAAGCTCGGCTTCTTTCTCTTCGTACATGCGCACTCGAGGTGAGTCATGAATTATGTCGCAGGGCAGTGCCGCCTCTGCGCCGTACACCATAAAAAACGGTGTGTAACCGGTAGTGCGATTCGGCATGGTCCGCAACCCCCATAGTACGGAGTCGAGCTCCTCTAACCGGTGCGTATCTGATTCCTTTAAGGATCGCACTAATCTGGGTTTAATGCCGCTCATGATAAGACCATTTGCTCGCTCGACTTGACCGTTAGTTTGCGGGTGATAGACAGAAGCATAATCAAGCTTAATGCCCATGTTGCTGTACCAAATTTTTACCTCGTCGGGTGTAAAGTTCGAGCCGTTATCGGTGATGATGCTGTGGGGGACGCCGTAACGGTGTACAACCCCAGATATAAAGTCTATCACTGGTCCGGACTCGGCCGTTTTAACTAGTTTGGCTTCTATCCATTTGGTGAATTTATCCACCATGACCAATAAGTATTTTTTTCTTATAGCTTCCCCCTTTGAGGGGTCCGACCATATCAAGCCCCCAGACTGCAAAGGGCCAAGTGATGGGGATTGTTTGGAGAGCGGTAGGCGGCATATGGCTTTGATTTGCAAAAAGCTGGCAACCGACGCATCGTTGAACGAGATCCTGTGCGTCTGCTCGGGTCGTCGGCCAGTAAAAACCTGTACGGAAGGCCTTGCTTACAAGGGCCCGGGCTGCGGCGTGGTGGCCGCCAAGTCCAGCATGAATTTCTGCCAAAAGTTGCCGTCCTTCCTCTTCGGAAATGCACCTTTGAAGGACTCGGGTAGCGCTTTTCTTATAAAGCTCTCCCTCGTGGACCTTGTAGGCTTTAGACCGCCGCACAATGCAACGTGCCTCGTTTGGGTCCTCAAGTAGTTCCTGCCTAGTTAGGTAAGCCAAGAAGGGTTCTGTCCACGGGGCGATGACGGCCATAATCACATGGGCCGAAGGTGTTATTTCGGTGGCAGAGCCTCCGATTACATCAGAGTGTTCGGTGTCTGGTGTTGTGGCCGGGTCCGGACTATTGTTACCGGTCAATCCTTCCCATACCACGGATGGCTTAAACAGCCTTTCCAAGAAGATATTAGGTGGGACAGGGTCGCGCTTAGCGCCGATGCGGGCAAGGATATCTGCCGCTTGATTGTTTTCCCGGACCACATGGTGGAATTCAAGCCCCTCGAACCGAGCTGACATTTTGAGGACGGCGTTGCAATAAGCCGCCATTTTTGGATCCTTGGCGTCGAAGTCTCCATTTATTTGAGATATTGCGAGGTTCGAATCCCCACACACCTCAAGGCATTGAATGCCCGTGGAGACTGCCATCCGGAGACCATGTAACAGGGCCTCGTATTCTGCTGCATTGTTGGAGTCTGTGTATAGTATTTGGAGTACGTATTGGACTGTATCTCCGGTGAGGGTTGTCAGGACGACACCAGCCCCCAGACCAGCCAGCATTTTAGAGCCGTCAAAGTTCATGATCTAATTGGAATACGCGCCATACTCTTTAGGGAGTTCGGCTTCTGTCCATTTGGCGACGAAATCAGCCAGTACTTGTGACTTAATGGCTCACCGTGGTTTATATATTATGTCGAACGGGAGGAGCTCAATAGCCGATTTAGCAATCCGACCCGTGGCCTCGCGGTTGTTTATTATGTCATTGAGTGGTACTTCAGATGCCACCGTAATTGAACACTCTTGAAAGTAGGGTCGTAGTTTCCGGGATGCCATGAAGACCGCGTATGCTATCTTTTGATAATGTGGGTACCATGATTTGCATGGAGTGAGGACAGTGGATACATAGTATACCGGTTTTGAAGTGGGAACTTATGTCCGTCCGTCTCTCGTTCGACGACGAGCACTGCGCTTACAACTTGGTGTGTTGCCGCTATATATAACAGCATTGGTTCGCCGACATTTGGCGCAGCCAAGATTGGGTTTGTGGCCAAAACGGCTTTTATTTCCTCTAGTCCGGCCGTGGCCGCATCCATCCACTCGAGGTGTTCGGTGCGTCGAAGAAGGCGATAAAGAGGCAGTGCCTTTTCTCCTAATCGGGAGATGAAGCGGCTTAAGGCAGCCACACATCCAGTTAGTTTCTAGATTTGCTTGAGGTCTGTTGGGATGGCCAACTGTGACAGAGCTCTGATTTTAGCCGGATTTGCTTCGATTCCTCTGTTGGAGACGATGAAGCCTAAGAGCTTTCTGGCGGGCACGCCGAAGATGCATTTTTCCGGATTGAGCTTAATGTCGTATGTTCGGAGATTGTCGAACGTGAGCCCATTTCGTCTACTAAGGATTCGATGTGTCTGGTTTTAATGACCACATCGTCTACGTATGCCTCTGTTTTGCCGATCTGTGTCTCCAAGCACGTCTGAATCATGCGTTGATAGGTTGCACCGGCGTTTTTGAGCCCGAAAGGCATGGTGTTAAAACAGAAGGGGCCTTATGGAGTGATAAATGCCGTTGCGGCTTGATCGGACTCCGCCATCTTAATTTGATGGTATCCGGAGTATGCGTCGAGGAAACACAATGAGTCATGTCCTGCGGTAGCGTCGATAATTTGATCGATGCGAGGGAGGGGGAAGGGATCCTTGGGGCAAGCCTTGTTAAGGTCCTTGAAGTCGACACATAGGCGCCAGGATTTGTCCTTCTTTGGTACCATCACCAGGTTTGCTAGCCAGTCCGGATGTTTTATTTCTCGAATGAATCCGGCTTCCAGTAACTTGGCTAGCTCCTCTCCCATGGCTTGTCGCTTAGGCTCAGAGAAGCGCCAAAGAGTTTCCTTGACCGGCTTGAATCTCTTTATAATGTTAAGGCTATGCTCGGCCAGCCTGCGTGGGATTCCTGGCATGTCTGAAGGATGCCAGGCGAAGATGTCCCAATTCGCGCGCAAGAACTCCCGTAGCGCGGTGTCTACTGTGGGGTTTAACTGTACCCCGATGGATGCTGTTTTTGTAGGGTCCGTTGGATGGACTTGGAATTTGACTATTTCATCCGCTGGTTTAAAAGAGGTGGACTTGGATCTTTTGTCGAGTATCACGTCGTCCCTGTCCACTGTGGAGCGTAGCGCCGTTAATTCTTCGGCCGCGAGGGCTTCGGATAACGCCTCGAGGGCCAGTGCGGCTGTTTTATTTTCGGCGTGGAGTGCTATGTCCGGATCACTAGCTAGAGTGATGATTCCATTGGGCCCGGGCATTTTGAGCTTCATGTACCCATAATGGGGTATAGCTTGGAAGATCATGAATGCCTCCCGCCCTAGAAGGGCGTGGTATCCGCTATTGAACGGGGCCACTTGGAATGTGACTTCTTCGGACCTATAATTCTCCGGCGTGCCGAATACCACATCTAGTGTGATTTTCCCAGCGCATCGCGCCTCCCGACTAGGGATGATTCCTGTGAAGGTCGTGCTGCTTTGCTCAATGCGGCTTTTGTCTATTTCCATTTTTCGAAGAGTCTCCTCATAGATGAGGTTTAATCTGCTGCCACCGTCCATGAGCACTTTAGTAAGCCGGTAGCCGTCCATAATTGGAATAAGGACCAAGGCGGCTGGTGCTCGGGCTGTTCGGAATTTAGGTTCGTCACTGGTATTGAAGGTGATAGCCCTATCGCTCCATGGATTTATTGCTGCCACGTGGCAGACTTCGGCAAGGCTGCGGAGTGCTCGCTTACGTCTATTATTTGAGGCGAAGGTCTCGAAGACTGTCAATACTGTGTGTTGATGAGGAGATCCTCACCGCTCTTGGCCACCTGCCAGAGTACCCAACATGCTCTAAGGTTGTGTGTTGGCATGGTATCCGCTGTACTGTGAATTTTGCATGGCCCATTAAGCCATCCCTCCAATACGGTTCCGCGCCCTATAGTGGGCCTTTGTTTTTTTGTAATTGAATCGGGTGACTTACGAGAGTACACCCTTTTAGTTCGGACGGGGGGTTTTGTGAGAGCCGGAGGATCCCAAAATTTTGTTTGGGTTTTCCAGGCGCTTTCCATCGCACAGTACTTCCGTACTATGGCCACCAAGTCAGCGAAGTGTGCTATGTCATGACGACTTATGGCGTTGAGGATTCCCCTGTCCGTGCAATTTTTGCAAAAGAATGAAATTGCGTCTTCCTCGCGATAGTCCTTAACCTTGCTCATTACAAGGAGGAATCTGGCCCAATAGTGGTGTACTGTATCTTGAGGTCCGGCATAGCGCAGCTGCTTCTTCTTGGGGATGGCCTCTGGAGGGCCCTCACTTTTGCTGTCGGGGTCGTCGATTGCTACAGCTTGGAAGGCGCGCTCGAGGGAGCACACCGCATCTCTCTCTTCGCATGGGACCGTGATGACTCCGCCACTTCCCGGCATCTTGAGGATGTTGTAGCCGTGGTGGGTGACGGCCATGAACTTGGCCAGGGCTGGATACTCGAGGATGGCGTTGCACGGCAGACGGATATGCGCGACGTCGAAGTCGGTGAGCTCGGTGCGGTAGTTCTTGCGTTCTTCGAAGGTGACAGGGAGGCGGACCTGCCCTATCGGCATGGTGGAACCGTCGGTCACTCCTGAGAAAGGCTTGGTAGGCTGAAGCTGGTCATATGGGACTTGGAGGTTGTCGAACGTATCGACGGACAGGACGTTGAGCCCTGCGCCGCCATCGATGAGGGTCTTGGTAACTTGCACATTGCTGATGACTCGGGAGCACAACATTAGGAGGGCGCCAGCGGTAGCCGCGCACTTGAGCTGATCGGCCGAGCTGAACGTGATGGGGCACTGGGACCATCTGAGCGGGCGTGTGGCTTCAAGCTTGGGGAGGACTGCATTCACTTCACGAGCAAACTGCTTGAAGATGCGCCGAGAGGCTGGGGCCTGGGCTCCGCCCAAGATACAGGCGATAGCACGCGGTTCCTGGAAGCCCCCAGCCCCCTCGTCTTGATGGTGTTCGTCGTTCCTTCTTGGCGGTGGCGGCAACGGGGGAAGACCAGCGTTGCCCTGAGGACGGTCCTCGCGAGGCTGGTCTCTCCAGGCGCCCTCGCGAGGATGATCCTGCCAGCGCTCCTCACAAGGACGGTCGCGCCACTCCTGGCGCAGGCCACGATCGTCCCAGCGTCCGCCACCACGTCCTCCTCCTCGGCCGTAGCCTCGGTCGGTACGTTCGGGGCATCGACCGTAGCGTCCTTCGCGAATGGCTCTGAGCTCTTGGCAGTCACTGGTGTTGTGGGTGTTCAGGTTGTGGAAGGTGCAGAACGGCCGGCTGTTCTTGGATGACTCGGGCTGATCTCTGCCCCGCTTGGTGTCGGGCTCCGCTGCGAGCACTGCTGCTTCCTTGCGCTTCACGTCCTTGGCCTTGGCCTTCTTCTCCTCTGCGCCCGTAGCTGGCAGCTCAAGGAGGGAGAGGTGGCCCTCCTCAGCTCTTGCGCACTTGGTTGCCAGGTTTAATAGCTCGTGAGATGTGCATAGCTCCTCGTGGATAGCGAGCTCTTCCTTCATCTTGACGTCACGGACATCGTCGGAGAACGCGGAGATGATGGCCTCGTCCGTGACCTTGGGGATCTTGAGGCGGGTGTTGTTGAAGCGCTGGATATACTTCTGGAGGGTCTCTCTGGTTGTTGCTTGATGCGGCGCAGGTCGCCCGCGGCCGGCGGGCGGTCGTGGGTGCCCTGGAAGTTGGCGACGAAGCGGTCGTGCATCTCGTCCCAGGAGGAGACCGAGCCCTGCGGCAGGTTCAGGAGCCAGGAGCGGGCACCATCCTTGAGAGCCATGGGAAACCAGTTCGCCATGACTTTCTCGTCGCCGTTGGCCGCTGCGATGCTCAGCTCATAGAGCTGCAGGAACTCCGCGGGGTCAGCGGTGCCGTCGTAGCAAGGAGGAAGATCCGGCTTGAACTTGCCCAACCAGGCGACGCTACACAGCTCAGGGGTAAGGCGCGGCAGCCGGCCGTGGTCGCCGGGGCCCGCCTCGGAGGTGGAGCTTGGTCTTGATGAGGTCCGCGCGCCGCCACCGCAGGTAGCGCGCGTTCTTGGCGAGGCGGCGCGGGGAGCGCATGTGTAGCTTCTCGCGGCCGAGGAATCTCTTGGCAGCTTCTCTCTTCGCGCGCGGGCGCCGGGCATGGTGGATCGTGCCGCGGGGCCGCGCGCCTTGGCGCCAAGGCACAATCTTGGGGCAGAGGTGTGGAGGCGCTCCATGAGCCACGTCACCCGTGGCGGGCGGAGGACGAGGCAGAGAGTGAGACGGCGCCGGGGAGCCTCCTGCGGCACGGACGAGCTTGGCGACGCGGTCGAGCCAATCCTCGTAGAGGTAGTCGACCGGGCGGTAGCGCAGGAGCTCGTTCGCCATGAGGAGCGCGACCTGCGTGTCCATGGGAGCGCATCGTGCGTGTGACGAAGAACCGGCCGGGGTCAATGATGGAGTGGCGGTGCGGCCGTCCTGCCGCACCGATGGGTGCAGCGAGGACGCTTGCTACTCATTCCCTACTAGGCCGGTGGCGGCGTTAGCGGCAGGAAACGGAGAACGACGAGGTGGCCCGCCGACGGGAGCCGTCTGAGCAACGCGGGCGGTGAGGGCAGCCCGGCGCTCAGCTCGAGCACGGCGAGCGTCCGCCATGGAGACGACGGAGTGACGGAGCAACGGATCAACAAAAGGGAAGCTACAGTGCACCCCTACCTGGTGCGCCATATGTCGGATGTGGGATTCCGGCAAAACCCTTAAGGTTCGAACTCTGGGGTGCGCGCGAAGTTCTTTCCCTCCTATTGATCCACGCCCTAGCTCGCTAAGATCTCGCGAACGAACTCGACGAACTCACAACACAGAAAGACACGAGATTTATACTGGTTCGGGCCACCGTTGTGGTGTAATACCCTACTCCAGTGTGGTGGTGGTGGATTGCCTCTTGGGCTGATGATGAACAGTACAAGGGGAAGAACAGCCACCTCAGGTTGAGGTGTTCTTGTGCTCGTCTAACTTGCGTGTAGAGGACTCGATCAGTTCTTGATCAGTCCAGATCAGATCACCCCTACGGTGGTGGCTAGCTCTACTTATATAGGCCCTGGTCCTCTCCCCAAATATTGAGCGGGAAGGGAGCCAACAATGGCGGGCAAATTTGAAAGGGGACAGCTAGTACAAGCTATCCTGACAAAAGTGGTCTTCGCCTGCAAAAGGCTCTGGTGGTGACGCCGTCTTGGGCTCCATGGTGACCTCCGTCTTGCCGTCCTGCTGGTCTTGGTCTCATTGCACCGATATGGAAACCTTTGCCTGATGACTCGGTACTCCGCGCCTGCGCCTGCCTCCTTAGCACCAAAGAGGAAACAAGGACGCTGCGCGCGCTGGCGCCCGCCTGGTGTTGATCGTCACGGCTCATGTCACGCGAGCCTCGCGAGGTTTGCCCCGCCTTGATATCTCCGCTCCTCGTGAGCCTGCCGAGCGCGGCCGCTCCGGAGGAAGCCTTGCGTCGTCCACCTCGCGAGGCTTGGCCCCTCGCGAGGGTCTTGAACGCCTTGTCGATGAAGATCGGCCATAGGGCCTGCTAGCATAGCCACGCCATGGGCCGCAGGCAGGCAAGTCTGGGGAACCCCGTTCCCAGAACGCCAACAAGTGCTATTCGAAAATTCTCCGGTTTCATGCGATTCGGAATGAGTTTGTTAACAAGACTTGATCAACCTTGTTAGTGGATTCCTTTTGATGAGCATGAGATGGATGAAGTTAGAAAGCACAACTCTCTGTACCCTCCTTTTACTTTCTGTTATGTAGTTTAAATAAAGCAAAATAGTATTTTCTGTCTGTTTTCTGAATTATCCTTGCAATAAAAAAATATACCCCAAAAATAAAAGTTCTCCAAATGCCCTGGAATTGAAATATGATTTTTTGTAGAATATTTAAGAATATCTGGCACTGAGAACACAAGGCACCACCTGGCCACGAGGGTCCAGCGCGCGCCCACCCCCTGGGCGCGCCCTCCTGCCTCGGGGGCCCCACGTGGCCCCCTCCACTTATTCCTGCACCCACACACTTCGTCTTCCTCTAGAAAAAATCCCCACACAGCTCAAACTCGTGTTCTAGCTTGTTTTGTTGTGATTTTCGATCTCCTTGCTCAAAGCCCCACTCACAAAACTGCTTTGGGGGATTGTTCTTCGGTATGTGACTCCTCCAATGGTCCAATTAGTTTTTGTTCTAGTGCTTTATTCATTGCAAATTTTTGCTGCTTAGGTGACCCTGTTCTTGAGCTTGCATGTCAAATTTATATGGTCCCAAGTAGTTCTAATGCATGATATAGTCTCTAGGCACTTGTGGGAGTAGTTGCTATCAATCTTGTCGAGTTTAGTTCACTTTTATTTTAAAGCTACTAAAAATTTCAAAAAATTTTAGAAAAAGAAAATGATGAAGAGATTGTTGAGAGGCTCTTCGAGCCGAAGCTCGAAGGATAAGCAAAGTGAGGAGGATAAGAAGCCCAAATATAATCTCCCTCGCACTGCGGAGGTTCGGCCGTGTGAATGGCCTTGTGATGAGTTCTTGAAGGCAGCTGGGATTCATGATGATTTTTATTATTTGGCTGAGAATGCAGGCCTCACCGACTTCCTTCGCGACCAGCGTGAACAATATCTCCTACTCACTAATATTTTTGTGCAAAATTTTCATTTCCATGCTAGGAGATCACCACCTTCAGTGGAGTTTCATTTATATGATGAAGTTAAGGAGATGTCCCTATATGATTTTTGTCGGGTATGCAAGATACCCTTTGAGGGCAGCATAGAGGAACCACACCGTAATGATGTGGAGGGATTTATTAATGAAATTGCTGTGGGGGAAACGAGGAAAGTTTCAGGTGCAAGAATTACTAGCATACATTTTCCTGTTCTATGTTACTTTGCAATATTTACTAGTAGATGCTTGATTGGTCGCGGGAACAGTGGAAATCTTAGTGCTCCTGATATTGTTATTTTGCGCCATGCTTTGTTTCGTGATACAACTTTCAGTTTAGGCGCTACTATTGCTAAACGATTAAGTCTGAACCGTACAAAGGGCCCCAGCTTCGGTGGCATCTTTGCTTCGTGCCTTGCTGCACACTTTAATATACCTATTAGGCATTATGAGAAAGAAGAAAAGTTGCTGCCCCTTGTCTTTCTAGATTATAAGAGTATGGTAGCACATGACTTTATTGCTAAAAATAAGAAGAAACTGCTTAAGTATAATTTCACGTTTGATAAAAATTATTGTGAGACTATTACCTTGCCGGCGCCCTCTTTATTTAACATATTTTCAGGCACGTACCTCATTTTGCCAGAGGCCATTCATGCATACTTGAGCGCGAGACCTGCTCCAGAGGCTGAGCCGGAGCCACTGACAGTGTCCTGGACTAGGGGGTACTCACCATGTCATCTCCCGATCTGTTAGATTGGGCCGAGGACCCCCATGGCCGTATACTCATGGGCCAGTTCGGACAGCTGCCGCATACAAGGAAGATTCCACAAGACTTGGTGATCAAGACAAGGACTCCTCCCCACCGGCGTATTCGGCTAGGACTCTTGTTATCCTAGGCCTGTGGTGCATTATATAAACCGAGGCTAGACTAGTCGATAGACAATATACAACAATCATAATCATAGGCTAGCTTCTAGGGTTTAGCCTCTACGATCTCCTGGTAGATCAACTCTTGTAATACTCATATCATCAAGATCAATCAAGCAGGAAGTAAGGTATTACCTCCATAGAGAGGGCCCGAACCTGGGTAAACATCGTGTCCCCCGCCTCCTATTACCACCGATCCTAGATGCACAGTTCGGGACCCCCTACCCGAGATCTGCCGGTTTTGACACCGACATTGGTGCTTTCATTGAGAGTCCCGCTGTGTGATCGGCAAAAGGATGAATGGCTCGACTGCAGATCAACTTCGACATCGGCTTCTTCGTCACCGGCTCGGCTGGTCACCTTGGCTGGACCGAGGATTGCGCCCTACCTCCGATCCTCATGTTCGGATGAGGGCCTTCATCAACATCAACTCCGATCTCTATCAAGATCATGGAGGAATCATCCAGGGAGCCCGGGGGCTCAACGTCAACATTGCCATCGGGCGACCGTGCTATTTTTTTGGACAGCAAACTTGTATCCGCCGCCACTGCCTCCTCAAGTGTCGTTTCAATGATTGCTTCAGTGGAATTGTGCGGAATTGAGTCTATAACAACCCTGGAAAATTTTGTCGAGTTCCGATGGAGGAATCTCTGGCAATCCGCGATATACGGCAGCCCTGTCAAATCTGGACGGGAATCTGGACGAGTTTAGGGCGTGGTGTCGAGCTTCTAGCTCGGACGTCCTTTGGAAGATCCAACCGTTGATCGGCTGCGGAATTCCTATATCTACCACCCCTCAAAATTTCAGCTCGATCCGACCGTCCAAACTTCGGGAACCTTCCGATTAGTGCATCACTTTTCGGATCTGTTTTCTGCGCGAAAACGAATCCGACCCGAGTTCGTCTTTTTTATGAACGGGATTTCGGACATCCTTTTTGAAGAAAGTTTTGTATGGGGTATTGTGTTTTGTTCCCGAACACATCCCACTAACTTTAAAATCTTTTGAACATGATCTTCACCATCATGCTGGTGTCAAACTAGTCCGGCAATATTGCTCCACGGCTGCCGACCTGCTCTAGACACGTCGTCACTTTGTTGAGCCGAGCTCAACTTCTTCGGATCATCATCTCGGCGAGCCGAACAGGAGTTCGGCATCGCAAAGGATAAATCATCACCAACATCGCCGCCCCACGGATTACACGGAGCGGGCACACCGGCATCGCCGCACGGTCACTTCATCAAGCCGGCATTGACCACATCACGACCTGCATTGGCAGGGCCACACTGTTGCTCCTTCAAGCCGGTGTCCATCACGCCGACCTACTTCGACTCATCGGCTGGCATTGATGCTTCGACATCTCGGCTGGACCGGGGGCTTCACCATCTCTTCATGAACCTACTCAGGAGACTTCGGCGTCACTAGCTGACCAGCTCCGTCACGTTAGCTGGACCGAGGGCTTCGCCTCGGCGAGCCAACTTTTGCCAGCATCGCCATGCCGTCGCTTTATCGCCCATCAGGCAATGGCTGTGCGGATCGAGTCCCAATTTTGGGAATCACCTTTCTTCGGATTGCTACAACAAATAAACCAGGTGCTATTAATCCTAGTATTTTTTGCTTGTTTGGGTTCATTTTTCCCAAGAATTACTGGTTTGTCCATCATATGTACGCAAGTCTATCAAATGGTGGCCGCATTAACGACGGTCGCATGGTGGTTCGGTCAGTTTCCGTACATAGTCCGGCGAACGCCGCATCTGGAACTCGGACCAGCCTGTGAATTCAGGCTTTGCCACGCCTTTACCGCATCACGCCGATGCCCTGCATCGACATTGACTTCGGCGCCAGGCCATATTTCTTTTATTACTCACTTTGCATAAATTATTTATTATGCAATGATTTTTTTATTATTATTACTATTATCTCCGGTTTGCACTATTTTTTGTGCACAGGAAAATGATCCGGGTTGGGCAGTATCGTCAACTCGGCGTACTGACATACCACGTCACCTCGGCTGGACGGGGGGCTTCGTCAACACTTCATTACCCCATGCCGGGGACTTCGGCATCACTCTGCCGGCCTGCATTGACCGTGCTGTGTCACCACTTCGGAGTACCGAGCTCTTTGCTCCGCCACCTCGGGACCGGCTTGGGGGATGGAACCTTGTCCCGCATCAAGCTCGGACCGCGTCATCAATACCGAACACATTAACCAGCTAAGTTGCCTTCATGCTCAAAGTTTTAAATTTTTAACTTGTGTTCGGTTCGACCAAGCATTATACTTTTTTGGAAAAAAGTTGCTTGTGAAAAAATTCCTTGTCAAAACTTGTTTGTGACACACAAATTCAAATACCCCGTTTACTTGGGGGCTTCCTTTATGAAGCCTTTCCTCTTGCAAATGATTACACTTGTACGGCTTCGTTCCTTGTTCGTGTATTACGCCACAATATGCACCATGTTGACTTAAGCGATTTGCAAGCTGGGTTGCCTCGCTCCTGTGTTTACCCCTACGTTCCTGATTGTTCGGCTAGGGAGTAAAGGGAGCACCTCTGCGATTGTCACGATCGGGTCATCCGAGCCGGACCTCAGACTGGGTGAAGCCGAAAGCTAGCGCTCTTATTGTTTTCAATTATGGTCGGCACACAACGGAACTCATGAGTACAAAAATCTATTGCACAAGTCTCATAGTAACAATGAGCAACCGAAGAAAGGTATCGGTGGGGGTACTATTTTCTTCGAAGATGCTTCTTACATTTTGTAAGTAATATAGCATAAGTTCCCTGAGCGCGCTTTCTCTGTTACAGCCTTATGGCATGATTGCCTGGTTATCAGAAACACCGTCGATATTCTCGACAGGTGGAGTACATAACACTTTTCGGCTCTTGACCGAAGAGGGAGAAGCCGACGGTCGGTTAAGACGCGTTTAAAGTTCGGGTGAACACATATATGATATAAGTACTTCGGTACATAGAATCATTATACATAAAATTCTTTTATCCAAGTCACTTGGGGGCTCTTAAATTTATATGATCCGTTTTATAATAAGTGTTCTTCTTCTTAGTCGTTGCAAAGTTTTTATTATTATTATTATTATTATTATTATTTATCACTCCTTTTTTCGACACGAGTGTGTGGTCACTAGCCGGGGAGCCTAATTTCCCTCTTAAAGCCGCTAGAGTTTAGTTTGCTAAACTGGCCTAATGAGAAGTACTCCGCCTTCAGGATAGGAGGTTGAAGCCGTAGGCTGACCCGCTTGAAGTCTTTAGATAGGATGTGTCATGTTAAAGCACGACAGAAGCACTTTTTTTTTCTAAAGTCCAATTTTCAGATTGGCACCGAACACTTGATCTTGTTCGGACGTCAGGTTTTCACTGACGTTTTTTGGTTTTCCAAGCTTATGGCACTTTTAAACTATTTGTGTGTTTCCAGCATTAGTCTCGTAGTGCAACGCCAGACACCTTTAGAGATTCGGCAAAAACATGCTCGGATATTGCCATATATGCATCAGTTTCGAATTGTGTCTTCGGTCAATAGTTGGGTTGCCCGGCTCCTGTGCTTGCCTCCTAAGTTCTGCTTTGTTCGGCTAGGTGTGCAAAGGGAGAACCACTGTGATTGTGCTTCCAGCTCGCATGCTTAAGCACCTCAGTGGAGAAAGCCGAAAATTGACTATCACAATAGGCGTAAACTGGTCAGCGATCCGATGACTATGTTAAATGACGGGCCATTCATAACATTGGCTGAAGTGTTTACGGCTTGACCTCGGCTGTCGCCGAACACTAACCGGGGGCTCATAGCTAGCTTCCCCAGTATAAAGCTCCTATGACTAAGCAAAAGTTATAAAGCCCGCATATCTGATTGCCTCGTTTCCGCTAACACAACCGCCTTCGGGCACCAAGACGTCGGCTAAGGGTTGTTTTGTTACTGCGGAAACACCCTGCGTAGTATCTACGAAGGGGTAGAAGCCGACGATGGGCCACTTTCAACTGACAAAACGGTCGCAATGGAGTGAAAATAATGATGTAAAGTACTTGGATACATAGAATTATTACACATAATATGTGATTTTACTCTGGATATCGATCCTTAATTCGGCCACTCGTGCCCACATTAAGGCTCGGGGGCTACTGGGCTTTGCGCTCCTTATTTACAAATATTAAAGGGGCACATCGATCCCCTGATCTGGTGTTGCCACCCGACCAGTGTCTCGGGGGCTACTGCATTGCCTATTTTAGTGCAGAAAATTCCAACAGCCAAGTGTTCGGCTTGACCGAACTATGGGCAAACGTGTCTTCGGATAACAATAGGTACCATTTGGACCTATCCGGCGTCAAGCTAAATATATTACGACAACTTTTCAATACCCTCTCTCAAGGGCCCGTTTGCCGATCACTATTATCTCTAATATATTACACTGCGTTTTTATTCCTATGTATGCTGCCGAGCTAGGAGTTGATCCTTAGGCCGATTTCGCGCATCGGCCTGAGTCTCAGGGGCTACTGGGAGCAGCGGTTTCATGTTTTCCTTCAAGTGCATCTCGGGTTTTAGACTGATACACACCTTGAGGGCTACTGGATATACATATACTGGCTATATACCTCGGCAGAGAATAAACTGCACCAGTCAAAAATATTCACAAAAAATCAGCCCGCTGTTGGGTGGTGCACCACCTCGGAAGCAGTCCGGCATAAAGCTTGGGCGCCAACGGCTAGCTCCATAGAGGGCATTTCCGGCATTAAGATCGGCTAAACTCCTTTGACTTTTTTGAACCAAGGTGATCTATGACACCTCGGATATAGTCTGGCGTTGGAGCTCGGATACAGTCAGGCGTTGGAGCTTGGACACAGTCCGGCGTTGGTGCTTGGCTGCAAAGGATACCTCGAATGCAGTCCGGTGTTGGGGCTCAGATGCAAGAGGACACCGCCGCACGGGAACAACTTCAAACCCGAGGCGTGGCATAAAAATAACAAGGCATTGATAAAGGCCAAATACTTAAAGGGCTCCTCGGATACCCGACGTATAAACTCGTCAGATTTAGCTCGGCAATCCTCAAGACAGATGATGGGAAAATTTGTTGAACTAGTTTTCAAGACCGACGACCGAAGATGAAGAACAGTTCGGAAGAATCGAGGAGCGTCCCTAACTTGAACATCGGTTCAGGGGCTACTGACGGTATCCTGGACTAGGGGGTACTCACCACGTCATATCCCGATCTGTTAGATTGGGCCGAGGACCCCCATGGCCGTATACTCATGGGCCAGTTCGGACAGCTGCCGCATACAAGGAAGATTCCACAAGACTTGGTGATCAAGACAAAGACTCCTCCCCACCGGCGTATTCGGCTAGGACTCTTGTTATCCTAGGCCTCTGGTGCATTATATAAACCGAGGCCAGGGTACTCGATAGACAATATACAACAATCATAATCATAGGCTAGCTTCTAGGGTTTAGCCTCTATGATCTCGTGGTAGATCAACTCTTGTAATACTCATATCATCAAGATCAATCAAGCAGGAAGTAGGGTATTACCTCCATAGAGAGGGCCCGAACCTGAGTAAACATCATGTCCCCCGCCTCCTGTTACCATCGATCCTAGACGCACAGTTCGGGACCCCCTACCCGAGATCCGCCGGTTTTGACACCGACAGCCACCACTTGACCCTTATCGGCAGTATGTTTATCAGTGGGATCCGGAGGAGATCGCCAACCAGTGGCACCCCGAGGATCCTCCTCAGTATACTGGAGAGGACCACTTTGATCCGTGGGCATAGACCAACTTAGGACAAAAGCCTAAGCTTGGGGGAGTACGTATTTCTCACCGACATTACATTCATGTTCACACACTCATTCTAGTTGTCAGTGCTCATTCTTTTTCATTGTACTATCCATGCTAGTTTATTTTACTTTTTCTCGCTTTCTTCTTGTGTGCTTGAATAACCTTAAGAAAAACCAAAAAAATTTAGTTGTAGTTTTTAGTTAGTTTACTCTCCATGCCTGTAGTAGTAATTAAAAAGAAAACCCAAAAAGATTTCTCGTTCTTCTTTTGCTTGTTGGGAGCTTTCCCGTGTAAATAGTTTTATTTCTTTTCTTTGGGGGTCGAGAGGAGAAGACCATAATGAAAATGCTTAAGTGGCTCTTATATGCATTATTGTTGATTTAATCAAGAGCCCATATTACCTTGTCTTCTCCCTTGTATTAAATGCTTGCATATTCCAGCTTAGTCCAATGCACGTGCACTATTATTATTATTCGCACCGTTTGGTCGTGTGAGTGAAAGGAAATAATGACGATATATGATGGACTGATTGAGATGAGAGAAGATGGTATGAACTCGACCTCTCTTGTTTTTGTAAATATGATTAGTTCATCGTTCCTGATTCAGCCTATTATGAATGAAACATGTTTGCAATGACAATTAGAGATTATAGTTGCTTGTGCCATGCTTAATTAGCTAGGAGTTTATAATGGTTTACCTTGCATGCCAACATGCTATTAAAATGGTTGTGATGTGGTATGATAGGGTGGTATCCTCCTTTGAACGATTCGAGGGGCTTGACTTGGCACATGTTCACACATGTAGTTGAAACAAAATCAACATAGCCTCCATGATATTTATGTTCATGGTGAATTATATCCTCCTCATGCTTGCACTCATTGTTGATTAATTTTAATGCATGTTCATCACTGTTGTCGCTCTCTAGTTGGCCGCTTCCCAGTCTCTTTCTAGCCTTCACTTGTACTAAGCGGGAATACTGCTTGTGCATCCACTTCCATAAACCCCAAAGTTATTCCATATGAGTCCACCATACCTTCCTATATGCGGTATCTACCTGCCGTTCCGAGTAAATTTGTATGTGCCAAACTCTAAACCTTCAAATGAAATTCTGTTTTGTATGCTCGAATAGCTCATGTATCAACTAGGGTTGTCTGCATCTTCCATGCTAGGCGGGTTATTCTCAAGAGGAGTGGACTCCGCTCCTCACTCACGAGAAAATGGATGGTCATCGGGATGCCCAGTCCCATGCTCAAACTAAATCAAAATAATTGCAAACAAAACTCCCCCAGGATTGTTGTTAGTTGGAGGCACCCGTTGTTTCGGGCAAGCCATGGATTGATGCTTGTTGGTGGTGGGGGAGTATAAACTTTACCATTCTGCTTGGGAACCGCCTATAATGTGTGTAGCATGGAAGATATCGAGATCTCTCGGTTGTTATGTTGACAATGAAAGTATGGCATGATACGTCTCCAATGTATCTAAATTTTTTGATTGTTCCATGCTATTATATTATCTGTTTTGGATGTTTTATGGGCTTTATTATACACTTTTATATGATTTTTGGGACTAACCTATTAACCTAGAGCCCAGTGCTAGTTTCTGTTTTTTTCCTTGTTTTTGAGTTTTACAGAAAAGGAATACCAAACGGAGTCCAATTGACGTGCCAATTTTTGACAATTTTTTATAGACCAAAAGAAGCCCACGGAGCATCGGAGATGGGCCAGAAGAGTCCCGAGGCACCCACGAGGGTGGGGGGCGTGCCCCCTACCTCGTGGCCGCCTCGGAGACCCCCCTGACTTGTTCCCGATGCCAAAACCTCTTATATATACAGAAACCCCCAGAACATAACCTAGATCGGGAGTTCTGCCGACGCAAGCCTCTGTAGCCACCGAAAACCAATCTAGACCCATTCCGGCACCCTGCCGGAGGGGGAATCCCTCACCGGTGGCCATCTTCATCACCCCGGCACTCTCCATGACGAGGAGGGAGTAGTTCACCCTCAGGGCTGAGGGTATGTACCAGTAGCTATGTGTTTGATCTCTCTATATCTTGTTGTTGATATGGCACGATCTTGATGTATCGCGAGCTTTGCTATTATAGTTGGATCTTATGATGTTTCTCCCCCTCTACTCTCTTGTAATGGATTGAGTTTTCCCTTTGAAGTTATCTTATCGGATTGAGTCTTTAAGGATTTGAGAACACTTGATGTATGTCTTGCAGGTGCTTATCTGTGGTGACATTGGGATATTCACGTGATCCACTTGATGTATGTTTTGGTGATCAACTTACGGGTTCCGTAACATTGTGAACTTATGCATAGGGGTTGGCACACGTTTTCGTCTTGACTCTCCGGTAGAAACTTTGGGGCACTCTTGAAGTTCTTTGTGTTGGTTGAATAGATGAATCTGAGATTGTGTGATGCATATCGTATAATCATACCCGCGGATACTTGTGGTGACATTGGAGTATTTAGGTGACATTAGGGTTTTGGTTGATTTGTATCTTAAGGTGTTATCATAGAACGAACTCTATGATAGATTGAACAGAAAGAATAGCTTCGTGTTATTTTACTACGGACTCTTGAATAGATCGATCCGAAAGAATAACTTTGAGGTGGTTTCGTACCCTAAAATAATCTCTTTGTTTGTTCTCCGCTATTAGTGACTTTGGAGTGACTCTTTGTTGCATGTTGAGGGATACTTATATGATCCAATTATGTTATTATTGTTGAGAGAACTTGCACTAGTGAAAGTATGAACCCTAGGCCTTGTTTCCTAGCATCGCAATACCGTTTACGCTCACTTTTATCATTAGTTACCTTGCTGTTTTTATATTTTCAGATTACAAAAACCTATATCTGTCATCCATATTGCACTTGTATCACCATCTCTTCGCCGAACTAGTGCACCTATACAATTTACCATTGTATTGGGTGTGTTGGGGACACAAGAGACTCTTTGTTATTTGGTTGCACGGTTGTTTGAGAGAGACCATCTTCATCCTACGCCTCCCACGGATTGATAAACCTTAAGTCATTCACTTGAGGGAAATTTTCTACTGTCCTACAAACCTCTGCACTTGGAGGCCCAACAACGTCTACAAGAAGAAGGTTGTGTAGTAGACATCAAGCAATTTCTGGCGCCGTTGCCGGGGAGGTGAGTGCTTGAAGGTATATCTTTAGATCTTGCAATCAAATCTTTTAGTTTCTTGTTTTATCACTAGTTTAGTCTGTAAAAGAAAACTACAAAAAAAATGGAATTAAGGTTGCCTCATATGTTTCATCTTTTTAATGTCTTTCGTGAAAATGATGGGAAGGTAAATTGTTCTCAAGTACTAGAAGAAGAATTACATAGAATGATCAGCATAAAATATGTGAATGATGAGTATGATTGCAATGTTGTTAGTATGAATTCTTTGAATACCCATGATGCTAATGATATGCAAAGCCAAAAGCTTGGGGATGCTATGTTTGATGAAGATGATATGCTTAGTCCCCCAAGTTTTGAAGAGCAAATTTATTATGATGAAAGCATGCCTCCTATTTATGATGACACGCATGCTATAAAGTATAAAGATAACCATGAAACTTGTCATCATGATTTTAATTTTCAATTGGATTATGCTTCACATGATAGTTATTTGTTGACTTTGCTCCCACTACTATTGATGAGAATAAATTTGCTTATGTGGAGAGTAGCAAAATTTCTATGCAAGTAGATCATGAAAAGAACACTTTATGTGGTAGTTATATTGTTGAATTCATTCATGATGCTGATACGTCTCCAATGTATCTATAATTTTTGATTGCTCCATGCTATATTATCTTCTGTTTTGGACATTATTGGGCTTTATTATACACTTTTATATTATTTTTGGGACTAACCTATTAACTGGAGGCCCAGCCAAGAATTGCTGTTTTTTTTGCCTATTTCAGAGTTTCGCAGAAAAAGAATATCAAACGGAGTCCAAACGGAATGAAACCTTCGGGAACGTGATTTTCGGAACGAACGTGATCCAGAGGACTTGGACCCTACGTCAAGAAAGCTACCAGGAAGCCACGAGGTAGGGGGCGCGCCTACCCCCCTGGGCGCGCCCTCCACCCTCGTGGGCCCCATGTTGCTCCACCGACGTACTCCTTCCTCCTATATATACCTACGTACCCCCAAACTACCAGATACGGAGCGAAAAACCTAATTCCACCGCCGCAACCTTCTGTACCCGTGAGATCCCATCTTGGGGCCTGTTCTGGAGCTCCGCCGGAGGGGGCATCGATCACGGAGGGCTTCTACATCAACACCATAGCCTCTCCGATGAAGTGTGAGTAGTTTACCTCAGACCTTCGGGTCCATAGTTATTAGCTAGATGGCTTCCTCTCTCTTTTTGGATCTCAATACAATGTTCTCCCCCTCTCTTGTGGAGATATATTCGATGTAATCTTCTTTTGCGGTGTGTTTGTTGAGACCGATGAATTGTGGGTTTATCAAGTATATCTATGAAAAATATTTGAATCTTCTGAATTCTTTTATGTATGATTGGTTATCTTTGCAAGTCTCTTCGAATTATCAGTTTGGTTCGGCCTACTAGATTGATCTTTCTTGCAATGGGAGAAGTGCTTAGCTTTGGGTTCAATCTTGCGGTGTCCTTTCCCAGTGACAGTAGGGGCCGCAAGGCACGTATTGTATTGTTGCCATCGAGGATAACAAGATGGGGTTTATATCATATTGCATGAGTTCATCCCTCTACATCATGTCATCTTGCTGAAAGCGTTACTCTGTTCTTATGAACTTAATACTCTAGATGCATGCTGGATAGCAGTCGATGTGCGGAGTAATAGTAGTAGATGCAGGCAGGAGTCGGTCTACTTGTCTCGAACGTGATGCCTATATACATGATCATGCCTAGATATTCTCATAACTATGCTCAATTCTGTCAATTGCTCAACAGTAATTTGTTCACCCACCGTAAATACTTATGCTCTCGAGAGAAGCCACTAGTGAAACCTATGGCCCCAGGTCTATTTTCCATCATATTAATCTTCCAACACTTACCTATTTCCGTTGCCTTTTATTTTGCTTTTATTTTACTTTGCATCTTTATCACAAAAATACCAAAAATATTATCTTATCATATCTATCAGATCTCACTCTCGTAAGTGACCGTGTAGGGATTGACAACCCCTTATCGCGTTGGTTGCGAGGATTTATTTGTTTGTGTAGGTGCGAGGGACTTGTGTGTAGCCTCCTACTGGATTGATACCTTGGTTCTCAAAAACTGAGGGAAATACTTACGCTACTTTGCTACATCACCCTTTCCTCTTCAAGGGAAAACCAACGCAGTGCTCAAGAGGTAGCAGATGCTACTGAAAATTATTATGAGGGAGGAACATATGCTTGTAGGAATTGCAATAATATCAAGTTTCCTCTCTATGTGTTGAAAATCTTGAAGATTTGCTTGTTTTACCTTCCTATGCTAGTTGTTTCATGTTCCCATAAGTTGGTTTCTCACAAAATCCCAATGCATAGGAAGTGGGTTAGACTTAAATGTGTTATTAATGTGCTTCATGATGCTCTCTTTATGTTTCAATTCTTATCTTTTATGCGAGCATCATTGAAATCATCATGCCTAGCCAAAAGGCAATAAAGAAAAACGCTTGTTGGGAGACAATCTGATATTTACCCCTACTGTTTTTGTGTGTTCACATGATTATGCTACTTTATTAATCATGCTTTGTAGCTTTTGTTTCAATAAAGTGCCAAGTAGAACCTTTGGGAAGACTTGGGTGAAAGTTAATGTGATCTTGCTGTAAAAAACAGAAACTTTGCGCTCACGAGTTTAGCTGTAATTTTTTACATAAAAGTGCTTTTAAGTTGATTCTTATTGCAGAATATTAATTTCAGGTCCACAAATTCCTCAGGTCCACCAATTTATTTCAGAATTGTTGGAGTTCCAGAAGTATACGTTTGATACAGATTACTACAGACTGTTCTGTTTTTGACAGATTCTGGTTTCTATGTGTTGTTTGCTTATTTTGATGAATCTATGAGTAGTATCGGAGGGTATGAACCATAGAGGAGTTGGAATACAGTAGATATTACACCAATATGAATTTATATTGAGTTCACAATAGTACCTGAGTGGTGATTTATTTTCTTATACTAACGGAGCTCATAAGATTTTCTGTTGAGTTTTGTGTTGTGAAGTTTACAAGTTTTGGGTAAAGACTCGATGGACTATGGAATAAGGAGTGGAAAGAGCCTAAGCTTGGGGATGCCCAAGGCACCCCAAGGTAATATTCAAGGACAACCAAGATCCTAAGCTTGGGGATGCCCCGGATGGCATCCCCTCTTTCGTCTTCGTTCATCGGTAACTTTACTTGGAGCTATATTTTTATTCACCACATGATATGTGTTTTGCTTGGAGCGTCATTTTATTTTGTTAGTATTTTCTTGCTGTTATTTAGAATAATGTTTTGCATCTCTATTTTCAATAAAAATGTCAAGGATAGCCTTTACCATGCTTATTTTGCAAGTATACATGTTGCTGTTTCAAAACAGAAAGTTAACCGCTGTTTCAAAAATTCCCTAGAAAAGTCAGAATATGATAAAATGTCGAAACTTTTTGCATATTGAGGTCTGATAAATTTTCTAAAGTGTGGTAGAATTTCATAATGTTTGGATTTAGGGAAGTATGATGAATCTTGCATTCTTTACAGACTGTACTGTTTTGGCAGATTGCTGTTATATTTGCATTGTTTGCGTATGTTTGCTTGTTTAATGATTCTATTTGAGGATAGGAGTATTAAATATGCAGAGGCATTTAGTAGGCAATGTTGAATAATAATTTTAGTGATTTGTTACAGTAGAAAATGATAAGGTTTTTGCATTGGTTTATACTAACTTATCTCACGAGTTCTTGTTGAGTTTGGTGTGGATGAAGCTTTCGAGATTTAGAAAACCGTGATATGAGAGGAATTAAGGAGACACAAATTCTCAAGATTGGGGATGCCCAAGGAACTCCAAGATAATATTTCAAGAAGTCTCAAGCATCTAAGCTTGGGGATGCCCCAGTAGGCATCCCACCTTTCTTCTTCAACAATTATCGGTTAGTATCGGTTGAGCCTAGGATTTTTCTTCTTCACATGATGAGTGCTATCCTTGAAATGTTGTTTTATTTTGTTTTGCTTGGTGTTTGAATAATATACCAAGATCTGAAATTCTTAAATGAGAGAGAGTCTTCACATAGTTGCATAATTATTCGACTACTCATTGATCTTCACTTATATCTTTCGGAGTAGTTTGTCATTTGCTCTAGTGCTTCACTTATATATTTTTAGAGCATGGCGGTGGTTTTATTTTGAAGAAATAGACGAACTCTCATGCTTCACTTATATTATTTTGAGAGTCTTTAGAACAGCATGGTAATTTGCTTTGGTTATGAATTTAGTCCTAATATGATAGGCATCCAAGAGGGATATAATAAAAACTTTCATATAAAGTGCATTGAATACTATGAGAAGTTTGATTCCTTATGATTGTTTTGAGATATGAAGATGGTGATATTAGAGTCATGCTAGTTGAGGAGTTGTGAATTTGAGAGATACTTGTGTTAAAGTCTGTGATTCCCGTAGCACGCACGTATGGTGAACCATTATGTGATGAAGTCGGAGCATGATTTATTTATTGATTGTCTTCCTTATGAGTGGCGGTCGGGGACGAGCGATGGTCTTTTCCTACCAATCTATCCCCCTAGGAGCATGCGCATAGTACTTCTTTTCGATAACTAATAGATTTTTGCAATAAGTATGTGAGTTCTTTATGACTAATGTTGAGTCCATGGATTATACGCACTCTCACCCTTCCACCATTGCTAGCCTCTCTAGTATCACGCAACTTTCGCCGGTACAATACACCCACCATTACCTTCCTCAAAACAGCCACCATACCTACCTATTATGGCATTTCCATAGCCATTCCGAGATATATTGCCATGCAACTTTCCACCGTTCCGTTTATTATGACACGCTCCATCATTGTCATATTGCTTTGCATGATCATGTAGTTGACATCGTATATGGTTAGTTCATAATCTTTGCTGAAAACTTGAATGTTGGCTTTACATATTTACAACAACACGAGCAAACAGAGTTTGTAAAAGTTTTTCTTTATCACTTTCAGTTTATCAACTGAATTGCTTGAGGACAAGCAAAGGTTTAAGCTTGGGGGAGTTGATACGTCTCCAACGTATCTACTTTTCCAAACACTTTTGCCCTTGGTTTGGACTCTAATTTGCGTGATTTGAATGGAACTAACCCGGACTGACATTGTTTTCAGTAGAATTGCCATGGTGTTATTTTTGTGCAGAAATAGAAGTTCTCGGAATGACCTGAAACTTCACGGAGAATATTTTTGGAATGTATAAAAAATACCGGCGAAAGAATCAACACCAGGGGGCCCACACCCTGTCCACCACGGTGGGGGGGCGCCCCCCTGTCTCATGGGCCCCCTGAGGCTCCACTGACCTCAACTCTAACTCTATATATTCACATACGGGGAGAAAAAATCAGAGAGAAGGATTCATCGCGTTTTACGATACGGGGCCGCCGCCAAGCCCTAAACTCTCTCGGGAGGGCTGATCTGGAGTCCATTCGGGGCTCCGGAGAGGGGAATCCGTCACCGTCGTCATCATCAACCTTCCTCCATCACCAATTTCATGATGCTCACCGTCGTGCGTGAGTAATTCCATCGTAGGCTAGCTGGACGGTGATGGGTTGGATGAGATTTATCATGTAATCGAGTTAGTTTTGGTAGGGTTTGATCCCTAGTATCCAATATGTTCTGAGATTGATGTTGCTATGAATTTGCTATGCTTAATGCTTGTCACTAGGGCCCGAGTGCCATTAATTCAGATCTGAACCTATTATGTTTTCATGAATATATGTGAGTACTTGATCCTATCTTGCAAGTCATTAGTCACCTACTATGTGTTATGATCCGGTAACCCCGAAGTGACAATAATCGGGACCACTCCCGGTGATGACCGTAGTTTGAGGAGTTCATGTATTCACTAAGTATTAATGCTTTGGTCCGGTACTCTATTAAAAGGAGGCCTTAATATCCCTTAGTTTCCGATAGGACCCCGCTGCCACGGGAGGGTACGACAAAAGATGTCATGCAAGTTCTTTTCCATAAGCACTATGACTATATTCGGAATACATGCCTACATTACATTGATGAACTGGAGCTAGTTCTGTGTCACCCTATGTTATAACTGTTGCATGAGGAATCGCATCCGACATAATTATCCATCACTGATCCATTGCCTACGAGCTTTTCACATATTTATCTTTGCTTAGTTGCTTTTCCGTTGCCACTGTTACAATTACTACAAAACTGCTATTGTTACTTTTGCCACCGTTACCGTTACTTCCATACTACTTTGCTACTAAATACTTTGCTGCAGATATTAAGTTATGCAGGTGTGGTTGAATTGACAACTCAGCTGCTAATACTTGAGAATATTCTTTGGCTCCCCTTGTGTCGAATCAATAAATTTGGGTTGAATACTCTACCCTCGAAAACTGTTGTGATCCCCTATACTTGTGGGTTATCAAGGCCGAGGGAGAGTTTCGTCAGCATGACGGCGTGGTGACGGTGATGATGAAGTTACCGGCGCAGGGCTTTGCCTAAGCACTATGACGATATGACGGAGGTGTAAAATAGTGGAGGGGGCACCGCACACGGCTAAGAGATTGTCTGTTGTCCCTTTGCGAGCCCCCTCCCCACGTATATAAAGGAGGGAGGGAGGAGGAGACCGGCCAAGAGGAGGTGTGCCCAAGGGGGGGGGAATCCTACTCCAAGTAGGATTCGCCCCCCCTTTCCTACTTCCACAAGGAGAAGGGGGGAAGGAGAGGGAGAAGAGAAGGAAGGGGGGGCCCTAGCCCTAGTCAAATTTGTTTTGGGCTAGGGGGCACGCGCCACAACTTGGCCCGCTTCCTCTCTTCCACCACTAGGCACATGAGGCCCAATAACTTCCAAAGGGGGGGGGGGTTCCGGTAACCCCGGTACTCTGAAACTTATCCGAAACGACCCGAACCATTCCGGTGTCCGAATGTAACCTTCCAATATATGAATCTTTATTTCTCGACCATTCTGAGACTCCTCGTCATGTCCGTGATCTCATCCGAGACTCCGAACAACCTTCGGTACATCAAATCACATAAACTCATAATGCGAATCGTCATCGAACGTTAAGCGTGCGGACCCTACAGGTTCGATAACTATGTACACATGACCGAGACACATCTCCGGTCAATAACCAATAGCGGAACCTGGATGCTCATATTGGCTCCTACATATTCTACGAAGATCTTTATTGGTCAAACCGCATAAGAACATACGTGGTTCCCTTTGTCATCGGTATGTTACTTGCCCGAGATTCGATCGTCGATATCACCATACCTAGTTCAATCTCGTTACCGGCAAGTCTCTTTACTCCTTCCGTAATGCATCATCCCGCAACTAACCCATTAGTCACATTGCTTGCAAGGCTTATAGTGATGTGCATTACCGAGAGGGCCCAGAGATACCTCTTCGACAATCGGAGTGACAAATCGTAATCTCGATCTATGACAACTCAACAAACACAATCGGAGACACCTGTAGAGCATCTTTATAATCACCCAGTTACGTTGTGACGTTTGATAGCACACAAAGTGTTCCTCCGGTATTCGGGAGTTGCATAATCTCATAGTCATAGGAACATGTATAAGTCATGAAGAAAGCAATAGCAATAAACTAACGATCATAGTGCTAAGCTAATGGATGGGTCTTGTCCATCACATCATTCTCTAATGATGTGATCCCGTTCATCAAATGACAACACATGTCTATGGTTAGGAAACTTAACCATCTTTGATTAACGAGCTAGTCAAGTAGAGACATACTAGGGACACTCTGTTTGTCTATGTATTCACACATGTACTAAGTTTCCGGTTAATACAATTCTAGCATGAATAATAAACATTTATCATGATATAAGGAAATATAAATAACAACTTTATTATTGCCTCTAGTGCATATTTCCTTCAACTTTTGCCTCGGGCGAATCTGTCTGCTCCATCGCCCAGAGGAGATACTCGATGAACTCGAAGGACTGCGGCCTGACTGCCGCCGAGGAGTACATCGCCGCCCTCATCGCCGTCGTCTCGCTCTTTCGCATACATTGCCACATGGCCCTCACCGTCCTCGAAATCTCCCACTCATTGTCAAACCAAGTAAGGATCTCCTTCAACCCGGCTAACTTTACCTGGCCGCCGCCGGCGATCTACCTGATTCGCTGCTGCATCCTCTCCATAGATGTCCTTCTGAGTGGTCCGGTGCTAGGTTTGGAAGATGGGAGGAGAGACGGTGGTCTTGCAATAGAGAAGAGGGAGAGGCGAGACGGTGATTTTGGAATGGAGATGATGGAGAGGAGAGGGGGTGGTTTTGCAATGGAGAAGAGGGAGAGGCGAGACGGTGGTTAAGGAATGGAGATGATGGAGAGGAGAGGAGGTGGTTTTGCAATGGAGAAGAGGGAGAGGCGAGACGGTGGTTTTGGAATGGAGATGATGGAGAGGAGACGAGGTGGTTTTAAAATGGAGAAGAGGGAGAAGAGCGTGCGGCAGCGATTTAGGACTAGACGAGAGGGCCGACGTGCTGTGACTGGATCAAAATCAAAATTAATTTACCCTTCAATTAAGAAAGTGACCCCACATTAACTAGTCTCCCTTTTATTCTGGGTCATAATTGACCATGATTTTCACAAAAAAAATATATGTTATACATTGCAAAAATAATATTATTTGAAAGTACATTCAGATATGCACCAAACGATATAATTTTTGGTGACATGCATTCATATTTTGCTTGTCAAATACAGTACGTGGTCAAAATTTGACCCAAAATACGCAAAACAAAAAATACTTCCAAGACCAGCGCCGCTCCTCTCCTATTCCAATCTAAATCCAGCGCCGCTCCTCTCCTCTTCCATTTCAAAACCACCTCCCCTCCTCTCCTGTTCCAATCCAAAACCAGCATCGCTCCTCTCCCGTTTTAATCCAAAACTAGCGCTGCTCCTCTCCTCTTCCATTCAAAAACCATCGCCGGCGAGTGAAGGTGCTATGGAGAAGTAGATCGATGGAGGAGTACAACCGATACGTGAGGATCGCAAACGGCGACCCTGTGAAGCTAGCTAGGATGTTGGAGATACAGTCTTGGTTTGACAATAAGGACCAACTAGCGGCGACGACGACATCCATGGCCAAATATCTGCAACAGAGCGAAAAGGCGGCGATACTCCCGAAGGGAGTCATGCGGGAGTACATAGAGCTGCTCCTCTGGGCCACGGAGCAAACAGATTCACCGAATCCGATCGTGAGGGAGCGGTGGTGGGAGTATCGATCCCAGATGGAGCATCCACCAGAGATTGAAGGATCGAGCATCTACAGGGTGCCGTTTGTGAGGGTGTCGTGCCAGAGCGAGCTGGTGGAGTCTTCGTCGACCGAACCGAACTGCAAGAGGAGAAAACAAGTTGGCCCGACGACGCTTCCAATAGTCGGGCAGGTTGTGAATTGTGTCACGCGGTGGCTGTGTGCGGTGGCTGTGTGCCGCCGAGGAATAGGAGGGGACTGCCCCCCAGCCCAATAGTGGGGCAGGTTGTGAATTGTCAGGAGGAGCTTAGGGTTGTCAGTATGTGCAGGTTGTGAATTGTGTTTTGTGTTGTGTATTTTGAGAGTACTTTCAGATATGAATGTCTTTTGAATTTCAGATTTGCAGCATTGAGCATATGAAGTATTTTATGAATTCTAGAGATCTATTTTTAGCACTTAAAAATGTAGTTTCATAGGAGTATAAAAGTGCAGACAATGTGATTCTCAGAGAAGAAACTGCAAGTTCAGTTTCAGATAAGAAACTACAACTTTCAGAGGCAGAACATTTATATTAACACGGCCTTTTCAAACAGGGATAACATCATGTTGGAAGTTTTATTCATGGTCGAAAATGGAACTACCAGCCAGTTAACATCATGTTGATCAACAATCATGCATAGCACATCTTCATATGATGCACAGTCAAAAAGATATGCTATTTTCAAAATGCCCACACAATGTCGAGTGTGTGAAAAACAGAGAAAACGAGGGACGAAGTTTTGGCAAGTGTTGGACGTGGTGTGCATAGATGACAATGGGGACCGACATGTCAATAATGGCAGAGGCAAAAAATTTGGAGATATTTTCCCTGCATCAGGTGGAATCGAACCCGGGCGGAATAGCTGTCGGGTAGTGTCACTTGGCCACTGGGCTAGTTCAGTACTTTTGTTACAAATAAGGCACTACCTCAGGTGGTACGATCTCCTCCTGCACCTTTGTGCGCTCACCGTGGCGCCGTTGTCTGCCGTTGTGAACATGCTGAACAAATGAGAGGAATCTAGAGAGGACTATACGTGGAGAGGCGGTCAGTCGGGACCCACCAGGTCTATGGCCGTACGCAAGCAAGTGCCTCATTGAAAAAATACTTCCTCCTAATGCTATACTGACGTTGGGGCCCACGGGTGTGTCAACATAGTTACATTTTTTTAGGTGCTTCAACGTAGTTACTAAATGAGATAAATTCACAACGAAGCCGGGGAGCTGGGAGGTATCATTTATTATCACCGGGGCAGCAAGTATCAACTGGGTTGTGGGCTGCCCCGTCTAGGTTTTCTTTTTTAACATGCGCAACCCACGACATGCCGGTTTGTATTTTCTTGAGGGCCGTCATGTATCGACCGGCCTATGGACCTCCCATCCGAGGTTTTATTTTTCCTGAAACATCGGCAGCCCAATTTATGTATCTTCTTTGAAGAAAACACAGATGTCTGTTCTATTTTTTATATAAGAATAGGAACGCCTGGTCCAACTTATGTTTCCCTTCTAACTATATTATATATATTTAAATTATTTTATATGTTATTATATATTATTGTTATTGTCATCATATATTTGACAGATACTTACATATGTAAGAAAACAATGTAAACGTATAAAAATAATTTCTTAACAGAATGTAATAATAAATCACTTATTATTTAAATGTATTTATAACAAAATGCTCAGACACTGTTTATTTTTTGATAACATTGCTGCGCCCAACCCAACATTATAATTAGAATCAGCCCAGCAAAATCGTGTATTTCGAGAATGTGCAAATGGACTATAATTTTTTAGGAAAAAATAAATGGGCTGCATGGACGCTACATTATTTGTTCACCCAACCCAGCAAATGGATTGTAATTCTAAAAAAAGATCAAATTGACTGTAAATTCTGAAAAATGGGTTGAATACGTGCCACATTTTTGGAGGCTGAAATGTGGGCCAATAGGTCAAAGCCAACACAAGTCGTTGTCAACTTAGTCAACAAATGATTCTGAAATCGTTAGTCATTGGATTTACATCCAACGACCGGCATCCATCTTCAATCTCTCGTCTTCTTCCTCCAGCGCCGCCGGGACCACCTGCTCCCGCCTCCTGCTGGTAGCAGCTCTACTTAGCACGCTTCGCTGTGAAGCGCTACCCCACTGCCAGCCAGGCCATCCCTCCATCCCTCCACACCTCCTGTTCTTCTCCACCGACTGCCGAACCACGCCGCACCAGAACCAGTTAACCCTCGTACACCTCTCCGTCTGCGACTCCACTCCTGCGTCTTCCC
This sequence comes from Triticum aestivum, assembly GCF_018294505.1. Taxonomy (NCBI): domain Eukaryota; kingdom Viridiplantae; phylum Streptophyta; class Magnoliopsida; order Poales; family Poaceae; genus Triticum; species Triticum aestivum. Next base: position 363,346,503 of record NC_057805.1, read on the forward strand.
ATCTCCGGCTCGTTGTTGTCCGGGGCCTTGCCGTTGTCCACCACCTTGGATGCTCTCGGCGTGGAATGGTCAACGTGGTCAACGAACGACATCCATCGGAAGTGGACTGTATGTGGAGAGGCTGACAGCTGGGTCCACGGCAGCGCGTAAGGAAATGCCTCCTTATTACACGCAAAATAATGATTCTTCCACGTGATAGCTGGGACCCACCAGAAGGGCCTCTGTATTTCACGAAAAAATGTTCCCCCCGCTGACAGGTCGGACCCACCAGCTATATCTTCGCACGCAAGGAAGTGCGTCCTTATTACGCACAAAAAATGAATACTCCCCCTGCTAGCTGGGACCCACCATAGTGCGAGGCAGACTTGTGGGCCCACTAAAATGACGCGGACGAAGGGCTTTGTCAACTTAGTCAATATGAACGAATCTAGCTCCAGTGACCGTACGATGTCCATCCAACGGCCGTAGTGCTTCTTCAACCTCTTGTCTTCTTGCTCCAGCCGCCCAAAGCAGTGTCGGTCGTGCCGCCTGCTCCTGCCTCCCGTGGCCGATTGTGCTGCCGTGGAGGCCTCATCGCCCCCTACTACTCCCACCGTTGGCCAGGCCCTGCGGTGACGGCAGCCTCACACTGCAGCCGAACCAGTGAACCCTCGTACTCCTCTCTGCGTGGGCATCCACTACCACGTCTTCCCCGGCTCCGCGTCGTCCCCTTCCTAGGCCTCGCCGTCATCCACCGCCTTGGTGCTCTCGGCGCGGCGTGGTCAATGTGGTCAACGAACGACTTCCATCGGAAGAGTACTAACGTGGAGAGGCTGACAGCTGGGTCCACGGTCGCAACAAGGAAGTGCCTCCTTATTACGCGGAAAATAACGATTCCTCCACCTGACAGCAGGGACCCACCAGACGGGCCACCGTATTTCGTGAAAAAAACATTTCCCCCTGACTGCTGGGACCCACCAGCTACATCTTCGCATGCAAGGAAGTGCGTCCACATTACGGGCAAAAAAATGATTCATCCCCTGACTGCTGGGACCCACCAGCTACATCTTCGCACGCAAGGAAGTGCCTGACAGTCAGGACCCACCTGGTCGAAGCGTATGTAGCGTTGTCATTCTGGTCGCGAGCGTGTACGTACATACGATCGGTCTATCTGCAGGCTGCAGCGATGAACCGTGGCCGTGTAAGGAACGGGCTGTGTCATAGTAGAGGTGCACATGTAGCGTGTACACGTACGTAGAATGGCCAAGGTGCAAGAAAGTAAATATGGCCACGTACGTACATACGGGCGGGGTCTCGAATGCCTACTCACGAATACGTACGGCCAGGGCTCCTCTACATGGCTGGGTCGGAACGAAGAAACGGAGTCATCGTCGTGTTCATGGGGAGGCAACGGAATGCGTCGTGTTCATCAGGAGGCAATGGAATATGTCGTGTTCATCAGGAGCCAACCGGCTTGGATGGAACAGTCGATTGAAACACGGCCTGGCGTACCGCAGAACGGAGGAAACGGCCTTGTGTTCGACCGGCCACGGTCAAAACGGGATCCTGTTCATCGGGAGGGGTCTGGCGTACCGCAAAACGGAGGAAACAGACTTCTCTTGGACCTCCTACAGTCAAAACTGGGTCCTGTTGATCGGGAGGGGTGTGGCGTACCGCAAAATGGAGGAAACGGACTTGTGTTGGAGTGCTAAGGTTTAAACGGGATTCCTGTTCATCGGGAGGGGTGTGGCGTACCGCAAAACGGGACTCCATGGGATACTGTTCATCTCCACCGTTGACCTCCTCCAGCCTCCACGGGCTACAGTTCATCCACCGCCGACCTCCTCCAGCCTCCACCTGCGACTGTTCATCCACGGGCTCCTGTTCATCTAGCCTCCACCGCTCCTCCACCGGCTACTGTTCAACCAGCCCATTCATGGGGTCCTGTTCAACCACCCCTCCATGGGCTACTATTCATCCAGCCCTCCACTGGCTACCGTTCAACCAGCCCTCCACGGGGTCCTGTTCATCCAGCCCTCCATGTGGTCCTGTTCATCCACCCCCAACCGACTTGATAGGGGTCCTGTTCATCCAGCGGCAACGGCATCTACTACCACGGGGTCCTGTTCATCCAACGCCCCCGGGAACTGTTCATCCAAACCCCCAAAACCGCTCACTGTTCATCAAGAGGCAACATCGATCGGCTTCAGTTAGCAGCAGTAGCGAAGGAATCACTCGGGTTCAGTTAACAGCAAGGGATTGATTGCTCGGGTTCAGTAACGTAGCTAGTGCAATCGCTTGGGTTCAGTTAGAGCCCAACGCCTTGCTCGGGTTAGTTAGAGCCCAACGCCTTGCACACACGCGCGTACATGTACGAGAGGAACGTGCATCGCTCGGCCCCCGACCACCCACCGTAACCGGGAACTCCCCGATATTTTCCTCGCCCTCGCTTCTACCACGGTTTTTTTCGTCATGGACGCCCAAAGAATGTCATGCAGCCGCGTCTCCGGCCCGCCCAGGACGAAAAGCCCATTTTCTGTCATGATTTTTTGTCATAGAAGTAGGAGCCCACCACATCTATGATGATACCGGGTTTTGTCACAATTATCGTCATAGAAGTGTCATAAGCATGACAGAAAAAAATTGTTCGGCCCAAAATGTCACGGATGTGTCTTTTTTTTGTAGTGAAGACGGAGTCGAGGACGACGCCGCCTGGGGAGGCGGCGCTGGAGGAGGCGGAGCCATGGGAGACGGCGACGTCCAGTCCTGGCCGGATGATGATGAAGATGGCGAGGGGCAACGCCACCCCGAAGGCGCCGAGAGGGCGGGTGTTGGCTCTTCAACGGCGCAGCCGTCTAGCGGAGCGCCGGCTGACACACCCGACACGACTAAATATCGCGCCGAGGGGTTGTTCGGCAACATGCCTCCCAAGAAGGCCAAGCAGGCGGTCGTGACCAGGCGGCCGCCAACAAGGGGCCAACACGGAGGGCCCTGGAGGAGCGCCCAATGGTGTCCGGGTAATTGCATTCGTTGCACTGTCTTAATCGTTTTTCCCCTTTGCAAATTTCTCATCTTTGTTTGTTTTGCTGTGCAGGGCCGCCATCCCCACATCTCGGGCTCCATCTACTTCGCTGATCGCATCAGCAGGTGGCTCCGAGGAGGCCCGGTGTGTGGACCTGGTCGCCGCCCTCCGGGAGGCGACAATGAGGAATGCGCGGGATGCGCGGGAGCACGCCGCGGTACGGGCGGAGGCTGATGCCCAAGCCGCCGCATCAGCGCAGGCGGAGGCCCAAGCCGCGGCGTCGGTGCAGGCGGAGGCGGCCACCAAGGAGCAGGCGGAGGCCGAAGCCAAGGCCGCGGAGGACCCGGCTAGTGGCGGGATTGTAACGCCCCGGATCCGATGTGCCAGGTGTCTTCCAGTTATTCGCCATCGTTGCCATGTCATTTGCTTGCGTGTTGTACTTTGCCATGTCATCATCTGAATTTCATCTGCATGTCTTTCAAAACTTGCATCCGGTCCTTTTCCCCGTTGTCCGTTTCGTGATCCGACACTCTTCCTCGCGCCTGTCGCCCCTCTCAGACCATGTTTCGTGAGCGGGAGAAAAACGTTCTCAGAATGGGCCGAGATTTGCCGAGTGGCCATGGTATATCATCGGTAGACCGCCCATCAAATTTCGTTCCATTTGGAGGTCGTTTGATGCCCCAACGGTTAACCGCGTAGCCCGAAAACCCCCTTCTCTTTGTAGCCCAGCACCTCTTCACACAGCCCACCTAGCCAATTCAAACCCCATCCATGCTCTTGGTCGTTTGATCACGATCGTGTGGGCGAAAACCGCACCTCATTTGGACTCTCCTAGCTCCCTGTACCTACATAGATGTGCCCCTCCCCGAAATTTCGCGCAGATGAAACCCTAGCCCCGCTCCTCCCCGCCGCCGGACATGTCCGCCTCCGCGTCGAACGCGTCCACCGCCGCCGCCACGTCGCTCCGGCCAATGAGAGGCCGCCATGTCGCCTTCCCCACCGCCTCAGCCAACCACCGCACGCCACCTCACCCGCGCCCCGCGCCCACTTCGCCCGCGGCCCGCCAGGCCCGCCGCCGGCCCCCGCGACCCGGTTCGAGTGAGCCGCGCCCGCGCCCGTCCCCTCCGCCTGCCGCCCGGGCGCCGCCGCCTGACTGGCCCTCCACCGCCGCGCTCCTCGCCGGAACCCCGTCGGCGCCTCCTCCGCCGCCCGGCCGCGCCTCGCTGCACCTCTCCCTCGCCGGCGCCCCGCTCCGCGCGCCCGACCCGACGCCGCCCTGCGCGCCGCCTGGCTCCCGCGGCCCGTCCGCCATCCCGCGCCCTGCGCCCTGTCTCCCGCCCGCAAGCTCCCTGCGGAGTCGCCCATGCCTCGTCGCCGCGCGCCGTCCCTCGCCGGGATCCGGCCGGATCCGGGGAGATCCGGTCCGGATCCGCCCTCCCCGGCCTCCTCCGGCGCCTTCCCCGAGCTCCGGCCGTCTTCCCCCTCAACTCCGGCGAGCTCTCCGACGAACCTCGGGATCCGCGCCCGGCTACCCTAGATCTGCGAGGTTGAATTTTCTCCAAATCCCTGAGATTTTATCATTCTGGTGCCATGTTCATCATGCCATAACTTCATGTGTGCTGCTCCGATTTGTGCATATAATATATCAAAATGTTCATTGTGAGATGTTCGCCACTTTGTTCCATTGTTCCATGCTTGTTTGTGTTCATCTTGATGCCCTAATCATCGTTGCAAAAGTGCTAAATGATGTTATCTGCTGTCTGTTTACAAAACTTGCTGATTTGTTATTTTCGTTGCATTTTGTGTGTGCATCCTATGAGCATGAGCTTTACATGAGTCTTGTACTACATCATGACATCTTATAGAGGTGCTTGTCTTATATTTTTGTGATCTATGTGGTGACTATCATAAGCATGCAAAGTAGCCTCCGTGATGTTGCTGATTTCTGTGACTTGGTCATTTCTGCCAAGTCTGTAGCTGTAGCATTGTGATGCCATGTAAACTTGCTGCTACCATGCGTTCTATGCATAATCTGGAGATGTTCACTAAGGGTGTTTTGTTATACATGTTATTCTCTATCCATCTATACCTTTGGTTGCATTTATAGCCTGCTGTAGCTTGTTGTTATCTTGCTCTCCAGTTGCTAAATAATGTTGCTGTCAGCCTGTTAACTTTAAGTTCAATATTGCCATGCGTTTTGCTAGTGATCCATGCAACCTATCACTATGCTCTTACCATTCTTAGCTTCATATTTATTCCATCTTATTGTTGGATGCCTTCACATGCCATGTAATGCTCTGTGGTGAGTTATTCAAGCTCACCAACATGCCTACTTATCGTTATTTCTGCCATGCTCTGTTTTTCTTCTATGTCTGAATCTGTTTATGAAACTTGCTATGTTCTATGCAATTAGTAGACTCATGCCATGCCTTTTTTCTATGATATGTTCCTGTAGCACGTTGTTTGATAGCTCCAAACATTGCAACCTGATGTTATTTCTGTCTTGTCCAGTAATTTCTGCTAAGTCTGTGACTCTGTTATTATTTGCAATCTTGCCATGTCCTTTTGAGCATGTTCTAGTGGTTTCTGGAGATAGCTCAGTGTTCATGTTTTGTCATGCTTTACCTGTACATCTCGTTCATGCCTTTTGTTTTCATGTTGGGGGTGCTGTAGCGTATTATTTTGGTGCTTGCAAGATGGCACTTGACTTAACTAAAACGCATCAACCGCATGTGTAACCGTGATGGTCTCTTTTCGGCGGAGTCCGGGAAGTGAACACGGTTTATGGGCTATGTTTGACGTAAGTAGGAGATTAGGATCACTTCTTGATCATTGCTAGTTTCACGACCGTTCCTTTGCTTCTCTTCTCGCTCTTATTTGCGTAAGTTAGCCACCATACTTGCTTAGTCGCTGCTGCAACCTCACCACTTATCCTTTCCATACCCATTAAGCTTTGCTAGTCTTGATACCCTTGATAATGGGATTGCTGAGTCCTCGTGGCTCACAGATCACTACAACAACAGTTGCAGGTACAGGTTATGCGATGATCATGACGCGAGAGCGATGTTTATTCGTGTTGGAGTTCTTCGTCTTCTTCGTCGATCAGGGGATAGGTTCCAGGTCGGCAGCCTGGGCTAGCAGGGTGGATGCCGTTTGAGCTTCTGTTTGTGTTTCATCCGTAGTCGGATGTTGATCTTATGTATGATGTATTGATGTATTCTTGCGGCATTTGTATGCCTTGTATGTATCCCCAACTATTATGTAATGTTGATGTAATGATATCCACCTTGCAAAAGCGTTTCAATATGCCGGTCTATCCTTGGTGGGACCTTCGAGTTCCTCGCGGATAGGGTCGCATATTGGGCGTGACAAGTTGGTATCAGAGTCTCGACCGACCATAGGATCCCCCCCTTGATTGATCGTGTAGTTTGGCCGTTGTTGAGTCTAGAAGAAAACTATTTCTGAGTCTGGTTATATCGGAGAGTAGGAATTCTTTTTTCTCCTCAGCCCCTTCGTCGCTTTGGTGAGGAATCTTGACGTAGGTGTTTCGACTTACTTCTCTTCCCCTTCAAATTTTTCTTTAGGATCACGTGGTTAGCTTTTGTTTGTTGTCGATCCTCTTTTCAATCCGGCGCATTTCTCTTCGAGTGGTTTCGATCCTCGTCATCTTTGGCAAGACCAGTCCTCAGTGCTTTCTCAACCGACGTTGTTTCCCATCCGAAGTTGTCCTTGTTTTTCCCACCCGCCCACCCCTTTTTCTTCTCAGAGCTGGAGTCCGTGATCGAGTATCCATCCTACTCGTGCGAAGTCTTCGCATTTTTTCCTCAATGATTTCAACCGGCGTTTTCTCTTCAAAGCTATTCGTCGATTTTCCCTTCCAAGTTGCCGTTGTTTTCCCGCCCTCCCATCCCCTTTTATTCCCGGAGCCTGAGTCTCTTTAGAGCATCAATTTCATTCGTGCGGAGCCTCTCCAGTCTTTCCTCAGTTGTCTCAATCAGTGAATTCTCGCCTAATTAATCATTGTTCGTCTCATTTCTTTTTCCGATGGATCCAATTCAAGTTTTCGGTGTTGATCGTATTCTTTTCCTTGACCGAAGTGTTTTTCCCCTTGCTCGTTCCCCCTTTCGCCATTCTATTATCCCCGAGTGCTGAAGACATCTCAGAAGATTCGTGTTTGCATCCATTTAATTCGAGGTTATCACCTCATTCAAATATTTCAATCGTTCCGGTGCATCATTTCTCATTCAACAATCCTTTCCAACAGTGTTTCTTTTCAGTGGTCCCTAACCCACAGGTCTTTCCCCAGGATCTTACCTGACTCTTCTAATTTCTTGGAGCTATTCTCAAATCCTTTTCGAAGTTTGATATAAGTATGAATTTCATCAGTCAGACGCTTTTCCAAGATCAATTTCAAATTATTTTCATTGTTGGCTCAACCTCTTTGTTGAGGATATAACTATTAGAGTCACCCGCCCAGGAGGGGCCGGGTTACTCATAATGGTCATCACACGAAGCCCGGCGCCAAGCTTGAAGACGGCGGGCCAAAGATGGGCTTAAGACCCGGAGATGGCTTAAGGCCCGTAGTTACAAACCACCGTTATGGTAAGACTTGTAGTGTAAGGCAAGAATAGTTAGGAGTCCGAGCCGGACACTGTTATGAGCCGGCCGGGACTCTGAGAGCCGCTGGGCGTCAACCTCTCTATATAAAGGGACGACCCGGCGGCGGTCTAGGGACAAGTAAGGTCAGATTGATAACCAGGCAGGGCGGTTTAGCTCCTGGTCGTCGAAACCTCAAGTAATACAACTTCAACTGGACGTAGGCTTTTACCTTCACCGTAAGGGGCCGAACCAGTATAACCCTCGTGTTCCTTGTCCCGTTTAACCCCTTTAAGCTTCCTAGCTGCGATGGCTCCACGACTAAGTCCTAACTCAAGGACATCTGCCGTGACAATTCCACGACAGTTGGCGCCCACCGTGGGGCCAGCGCACGGTGGATTTGAGTTCTTGAAGGGCAGCTTCGAAGGGCTCAAGGGATACGCTGTGGGCCGGATGACCAAGAGTCATTGCGACAAGCTCTACATTGACGATACGACCTGGGGCCCCGACGCCGGTTCAATCGAGTACGGGTACCGGGTCCCCTTCGGTGGAATCCACGTCTTCATTGGCAAGATTGGTGAGTCAGGCCCTGAGCCGGAGCTCTGCACCGATCTCATCGAGACGGCTCAGCGTGCACGGCCCGCCCGGGCTCTACCTACCTTGAAGCATGCTTTCATGGGGTGTGTCCATGGAGGGCTCTCTGAAGGATCTGGATCTGGTGATGAGACGGCCGGCGGCTCTGATGGCGAATCGGCTACGGATGAGTCAAACTCGTTATATCAACTCCAGGATGGCAGACTCGGGGGCTGTTCCGACGGCGACAGTATTCCGGACCCTTTTGAACCGCCGAGCCGGGTTGGAATCTTCATGGCCGGTGCACAGCCTGTTCAAAACCCTGCCGCCGGGTCAGGAAACCCGGTGCCCTCGCCGGCTCAGGTGCTGATGGATCTCACGGACAAGATGACGGCCCTGTTGACCGCTACGGTTGACCTGGCGGATCAGGCTCAGCATGACGCGGAGGTGGCACAGTTAAAGTTAGATCTAGTAAAAGCCAAGGAGGATCTGGCGGCGGAAGGGATCAGGATGGCTGCAGAGAGGGCGGCTCTCGACGCCCAGACTGAGCTGATTCAGGCACAATCTTTCCATCTCACGATGGATCAAAACGCGTCCAATGAGGTCATGAGAAGGAGGCACCACAAGACCCAATCTCGACTCCCTCTGGTTTACGATCCTCGGAACCTCTTCAACACGCCTGGTGCAGGGCCTAGTAACCCGCCAGAGATCATAGCACCCGGGACTGGAACACCAATTCAACCCCAAGTGATGGGGCCTCCCCGGGTGAACCCTGCCCTGCCTCAGTACGTGCCAATACCACCGGGTCATTATGCCAACCCACTGGAAAACATGGTCGCCGCGGCGGCACGGCTGGCGGCTCTCCCAATTGATGGCGATTCTCCAACGGCGGTTGAAACCCGCCGGGTCTGGGAGCTCCTTCAGACAGCCCTGGCGCAGCAAGAGGCGTACCCTTACAGCCGGGACATGATTCATTCAACCCCTCGTCCAGGCCGGAGTCCGAGTTATAGCAGACACATAGCCTCAGCGACCCGCTCAAGTAATGTCCGACGCCATAACCTGCCTCCTGGCCACGGCCCGGCTCATAATGGAGCTCTTCATGCGGTAGACCACGACCGAGCACGGCAAGAGGCGGAGCAGATGCCTCAGTTGACGTCTTACCAACCACCCCTGGCTTACCCAACGGCTTCCATCGACGTGGGTATACCTATGAGGACCGGAGGTGTCCCTTGTCTGGTTCCGGCTCTTCGCAATGAACGCCTACCCAAGGACTTCAAAGGGCCTAGGAAGGTGCCTAACTACACAGCTAATCTACAACCCGGAGCCTAGATCGAGAGTTATAAGATGGCCATGGAGTTGCTGGAGGTTAGCGAAGCGGCGATGGCCAAGTACTTCACCATGATGTTAGATGGGACCGCTCGCACTTGGCTGAAAGGGCTGCCACCCAATTCTATCGGGTCTTGGGCGGAGCTGAAAGCCCGGTTCATCCAAAACTTCAAAGATACCTGTAGGCAGTCTATGTCAATTGTGGGTTTGACTAACTGTAAACAGCAGGAGGGTGAGTCTACGACGCGTTGGGTTCGCCGGGTCAAAGAGATAATACATTCATCTGATAAGATGGAAGCCGGTTCCGCAGTCTTAATGTTGGACCAGAATTGTCGTTTCTTGCCCCTGAAGATGAAACTCGGGAAGCTCAAGCGTGATTGCAATGATATGGGTACGCTGATGGCGGCTCTCGTCAAGTATGCCGACTCTGATAGTACCAAGGACCCCGCGTCGGATGATGTAAGGACAGGGAAGGGAAGGAAGAACGGCAATGGCAAGGGTCCTCAGCATAACCCGGCGAACCAAGGAGGTGGCAAGCGTAAGGCCGACGACAGCCTAGAGTTTGTGGCCAACGCCAGCTCACAGGGTAACAACCAGCGACGCAAGGGGAGGCCACCTCCCCGAGCCGGCGGGTCAGGCCCGACCCTTGAGCAGTTGTTGAATGAGCCTTGTCCAAGGCATGGCTCTAGGGAAAAGCCAGCTACTCATCTATGGAAAGATTGCACAATCATGAAGGCCTTTAAGAATTTCAATGCCTTTAATGGCAACAATGGCTCGGGCGGCGGCTCAGGCGCTGGCGGTTTTCATGGCCCGGGCGGCGGTTCGAATTCTAATCCTCAGAATGGTCAGGGGGGCTTTAATCAGCAGTTCGGCCAGGGTCATCAACAGCAGCAGGGGGTTACCAGACCAATCCAAAGCAGCTCAATGGTGGACAGTATCATGTGTTTACCACCAGTCTGTGTAAGCGAGATCAGAAGCTTCATAAGAGGGCTGTGAATGCTGTTGAGCCGGCGGTTCCACGCTATTTAAGATGGTCTGAGCAGCCTATTGTGTGGAGTAGGGAGGATCACCCTCCCTGGGTTGATAATCCGGGTCACCTGGCCCTGGTGGTGGCCCCTTAGGTCGGAGGATATAAATTCACTAAGGTGCTCATGGATGGGGGCAGCAGCATCAACATCCTCTATTATGAGACTTTCCGTCGTATGGGATTGATTGATAAGAATCTCAGCCAGTCCAATACTGTTTTCCATGGCGTGGTGCCTGGTAAGTCGGCATATCCAGTGGGCAAGATTGAGCTGGAAGTGGCTTTTGGAGATGAGTACAACTACAGGGTGGAAAAATTAACCTTTGAGGTGGTTAAGATAAGAAGTCCGTATCATGCTATATTTGGGCGGCCGGCTTACGCTAAGTTCATGGCGCAGCCGTGTTACGTGTATTTGCAGCTCAAGATGCCGGGTCACAATGGGACCATTACAGTTCATGGCAGCCGGAAGGTGGCCTTGGAGTGTGAGGAAGGCGATGCGGCCTATGCAGAATCTGTTTGTGCAACAGAGGAGTTGAAGTTTTACAAGGACAATGTTGACCCAACAGATATGACCTCTCTGAAAAAGCCGACTACGGAAAATGAGCCGGCAATGAAATTTAAGTCAGCTGATGAGACTAAACTTGTTGATTTCGTTCCAGGTGATTCATCTCAGCAGTTTAGCATCAGTGCCAATCTGGATCCAAAATAGGAAAGCGCGCTCATCGAGTTCATCCGTGAGAATAGGGACATTTTTGCATGGAAACCTTCTGACATGCCAGGTGTACCTAGAGAACTCGCTGAGCACACTCTCAATGTTGATCCGAAATTTAAGCCGGTCAGGCAATTCCTTCGGCGGTTTAATGAGGAGAGGCGGAAAGCCATTGGTGAAGAGGTGGCCCAGCTCTTGGCGGACGGCTTTATTGTTGAAGTTTTTCACCCAGAGTGGTTAGCTAACCCGGTGCTCGTGCTCAAGAAGAATGGCACCTGGCGGATGTGTGTGGACTACACGGACTTAAACAAGGCATGTCCGGCTGATCCTTTTGCCCTCCCCCGTATTGATCAAATCATTGATGCTACGGCGGGTTGTGAGCGCTTAAGTTTCTTGGATGCTTATTCTGGATACCATCAGATTAAAATGGCAGTTAAAGACCAGGAGAAAACAGCGTTCATCACTCCCTTTGGAGCCTTCTGTTATGTGTCTATGCCTTTTGGACTCAAGAGTGCACAGGCGACTTATCAGCGTTGCGTGCAGAACTGTCTTCATAACCAGATTGGGCGCAATGTTCATGCCTATGTGGATGATATTGTGGTTAAGTCCAGAGAGAAGGAAACCTTGATAGATGATCTGAGAGAAACCTTTGATAATCTCCGGGTCTACAAGATGATGCTTAACCCGGCCAAGTGTGTTTTTGGTGTTCCTGCAGGCAAGCTCTTGGGTTTTCTGGTTTCTCATAGAGGCATTGAAGCTAACCCGGAGAAGATCAAGGCGATCACCTCTCTGGCTAAGCCGGCATGTATAAATGACGTCCAGCGCCTGGCGGGTCGTATCGCTGCTTTGAGCCGGTTTATAAGCCGTTTGGGTGAAAAGGCCATGCCACTGTACCAGTTGATGAAGAAAACTGATGACTTTATTGGAATGATGCTGCTAATGCTGCTTTTGAGGATTTGAAGAGACAGCTGGCCGAGCCCCCAGTCCTTGCTGCTCCGGTTGATAAGGAGCCCTTATTACTGTATGTAGCTGCTAACACACGAGCCGTCAGCGTGGCTGTGGTGGTGGAACGCAAGGAAGAGGGTAAAGAGTATCCGGTTCAGCGGCCGGTTTACTACGTCAGCGAAGTGCTCATAGAGTCCAAACAGCGGTATCCACATTGGCAGAAGCTTGTTTATGGTATATTCATGGCAAGCCGGAAGCTTAAGCACTATTTTCAGAGTCACCCTATCACTGTGGTTAGTTCTGCCCCCCTTGGAGATATCATCCAAAACAGAGAGGCCACAGGGAGAGTGGCTAAGTGGGCTATAGAACTTGGGCCTCATGGTCTAAAATACGTGCCACGCACTGCTGTTAAATCTCAAGCTTTGGTAGATTTTATCAACGATTGGACAGAGCTACAGGTGCCTGAAGAAAAGCCGGATAATACATATTGGACTATTCACTTTGATGGGTCTAGGCAATTGGAGGGCTCGGGGGCTGGAGTTGTATTGGCTTCCCCTAAATGTGACAAGTTTCATTATGTGCTACGGTTGATATTTCCTTGTACTAACAATGCGGCTGAGTACGAGGCCTTGCTCCATGGTCTTCGGATGGCTAAGGAGATGAGCTTGAGCCGGGTAAGATGCTTCGGTGACTCAGACTTAGTGGCTCAACAAGTATCAGGCAAGTGGGACTCCAAGGACCCTCTCATGGCGGCTTATCGCCGTGAAGTTGATGCCATTGCTGGACACTTTCAAGGTTACCAAGTAGAGCACATTGATCGCAGGAGGAACGAGGCGGCTTATGCATTAAGCCGGCTGGGCTCTCAACAAAAACCGGTGCCGCGTAATACTTTCTTGGACATCCTGCATAACCCTTCTGTTAAGGTACCTACAGAAGAAGACTTGGCTATCCCTGACCCGGAGGCACAGTTGGTGGCGGCTCTCCACATCACCCCGGACTGGACAGTGCCCTACTTGGCTTACATGACCCGGGGAGATTTGCCTGAGGACGAAACTTTGGCCAGACAAATAACCCGGCGATCTAAGTCAATGGTCATTATTAATGGGGAGCTGCATCGTCGCAATGTTACTGGAACGTTCCAGTGTTGTGTTTCCCCTGAGGAGGGTCAAGAAATCTTACGTGAGATTCACGAAGGGGATTGTGACCATCATGCCGGCTCAAAATCCCTTGTGGCCAAGGCTTTTCGTCATGGTTTCTACTGGCTGACAGCTCATGCTGATGCGGAGGACTGGGTCAGTAAATGTGATGGTTGTCAAAGGTTCTCATGATGGGCTCATGTGCCGGCTCAAGAGCTCAGGATGATTCCAATTACTTGGCCATTTGCGGTCTGGGGGCTTGATATGGTTGGGCCTTTTAAAAGATCCAAAGATAAGAAGACCCACCTCTTGGTGGCAGTTGACAAATTCACAAAGTGGGTTGAGGCAGAGCCCGTTAGCAAGTGTGATGCAGCCACGGCGGTTCAGTTCATGAAAAGGGTGATATTTCGTTTTGGTTTTCCACACAGCATTATCACTGACAATGGGACCAATCTGTCTAAAGGCGCCATGGAGGAGTTTTGTCAACGAGAGCATATTCGACTTGATGTTTCATCAGTGGCTCACCCTCAATCCAATGGTCAAACTGAGAGAGCTAATCAGGAGATTTTGAAGGGTATCAAGCCCCGGCTTTTGGTCCCTTTGCAACGGACGCCGGGTTGTTGGGTGGAGGAGTTACCCTCCGTGTTATGGAGCATCAACACTACTCCTAACAGATCTACGGGTTACACGCCTTTCTTCCTGGTTTACGGAGCGGAAGTAGTCCTCCCTAGCGACATCCGTCATGACTCACCTCGAGTGGCGGCTTATGTTGAGACGGATAATGAGCAGGCGCGCCAAGATGCTCTTGACTTGTTGGACGAGCAGCGTGATGTGGCAGCGGCTCGTTCGGCGATTTACCAACAAGACCTACGCCGTTATCACAACCGCCGGGTTAAGTCCCGGGTCTTCCAGGAAGGTGATCTGGTGCTCCGGCTCATCCAAGATCAAACAGATGCGCACAAGTTATCCCCGCCTTGGGAAGGGCCCTTTGTGGTCAGTAAGAATTTGCACAACGGGTCATACTACCTCATCGACATTCGGGAGCACAAAGATTCACGCAAGTCGGAGGAAGAGACCCGTCAGCCGTGGAATATAGCTCAGCTTCGGCCTTATTACACTTGAGCCACCTGCTCTCATAATGTACATATTTCTATAGCCATGTATATATTATGATAAGCAATAAAGCAGGACCCCTGTCCTTTTCTCCTCCAAAGGTAAATGTGTTATTTCCATTACAAGATCACATGGTAACTTGTAGGTGGATCCGGCTTATGATCGTATTCGAATCTTGCCGTTAAACAATATAATCACCTGGGGGCTTCCTGTTCAAACATAGGTCGTATTCGAACCAAAGAGAACTAGCTGGCGATACCCACTTGATTGGCACCCTGCCGAGCTCATCGGGGAGTTTCCTTGATCATATTTGAATCATAACTTAACCCCCTTTGGGAACCGACGTGGATCGTATTCGAATCAGCGTCGTTAAACAACTTTTAAGGTCATTTGGGGGCTTCCTGTTCAAACATGGGTCGTATTCGAACCAAAGAGAACATAGCTGTCAGTACCCTCTTGATCGGCATCGCCAAACCCACTGGGGGCTATATGATCGCATTCGAATCTTAGCTTAACCCCTTTGGGACGGGTCTCTGGTCGTATTCGAACCAGAAGCCCCTAAGTTTTGATTTTCTGATCTGCAACAAGTTCTTCTGGTTGTATCAATAGTGTGCACGGCGATTCTTACTCCGCCGACTTAACTTTGATTCACAGTGTTAGTCACACACAATAAGCATTATCAAAACTGGTAAACCGGAATTGAGGTACCAACCTTATTATCCGGGTTACATAAACCGGAGGTATACTTGAAGGCCTGTAAGTATGCTATTATGGTTACATCAAGGATATAATTGAGGACCAGTCTTTGGTGGCCTGGATTCATATTCCGGGTCATATGTATAAGATTTATGATTCTCAGTGCGGTAAGCCGCCTAGAGACTTGTGACTTGTTTTCTATGCAGGATGGTTCAAGACAGCTATTCGAGCTTAAGGAAATAAGTGATCAGTTATGACCCCGAGGAATATAAGGTAGCAGCTTCAATGGAGTTAAGCATTCAACATGTGCATGATGGCACGACAAAGTTAAAATGTTGGTCCTACTCTATTACAAGACTCCCCGAGTCCAAAAGGTGAGGCATTTTTTAACAAGCATAACCATGGGCCGCCTAAAGAGTCAAGATGCTTGCTGGGTCGAAGCTTCCGGCTCATCCCTCTCCACTCCTCCGGCTGTTCCTATGAACTGGAAAGTTGACGATTTCCAGTCAATGCCGCTCAAAGCTTCAAATTGAGCCTCCTCGTCAATTAACCCGGCCGGGTCAACTTCCGGGGCGAAGGTATGCTTACGAGTCGGAGGGATCAAGCTGATTGCTTCGTAGCATGGAGTGGGGATCCTCTGATTCTCCGAGTCATAACCCGGCTGATACTTGGTGAGGTCGGTGTCATTCCCAATTAAGTAGCCACCGGGCGCACACTCTTCACACAATCAGCAAAATCTTTTTGGTCAAAGGGAGTGCCGTCTTCCTTCAGACTGGGATATCCAAGCGCGATCTCTGCCGGGTCTAGCTCCGGGAGGAAAGCCTTGGCCCGGCTCAGAGCAGCTATGGCTCCGGCTCTTGCAGAGGCCCGTCGCAGCTCTTGGAAACGCTGAGGAAGAACGGCCAGCCGGCGAAGTACGTCCGCCAGGTGAGTCGGAACCTCATTGGACAGGGCCACAACGGCCAAGGCGCGCTGTGAACCGGTGTAGAGTTGTTCCACCAAAGTGTACACGGCCTTCAGCTTGGTCAACACATTTTGGTTGAGGTTGGCGCTTCTGGGACCTGTTTTACAACGTCAGGTAAGCGCTAGCAATGATGGGAATTATGAGACATAGAGAATGTAAACTTGTTGAAAGTCTGCAGAATGACTTGCCGAAGATTGCGGCGACCATCTGTGACACATGGCGCTTTAAGTCGGAGAGTTCGGGGGTTCTCTCCGTCAGAGCAGCTTCCGCCTGTTCGGCCCGGCTGACCAGAGCAGCCTTCTCTTCGGCCCACGTCTTCCTTTTAGCTTCAAACTTCTTCTTCAGCTTCTCTTGTGCAGCAACACTGAATTCGAATTTGGCGTTGGCCTTCCGGGTCTCAGTTTTCTGAGTCTTCAGGTGGTTCTTCAGCTCAGAGAGTTAAGCTTCAAATTTTTTGCCAGCAGCCTATACAAATTCCGGGTTATAGTATGAGTGGTTGTTATGCAATCTTAAAGTCCCAAGAACTTTCCAAGCAAAGACACTTGGCACTTGGGGGCTAATGTATGCTGAAAAGTTCTATCTACAAATTGCCAGTTCATGAAAGTAAGCCGGAAGTTAAGTCTACAACATATTCTATCATAAGTAGTAGACTTGGGGGCTAAGTATGGTAAAGATGACTATGCAGTAAGCAAGAGAGTGGTACCTCAGACTTCCGCTGTATCTGCTTCACCATGTCAATCTCCAGGTCCCGGCTGTTGTGCACCTGATTGACATAGCCGGAGATGATCTCCCCAATGCTCAAGTTAGCATAGTTGGTGATATCCAGCTTGGCCCTGCGGCGCTCTAGCAACTCTTCCTTGGCAGAGCACTTAGCTAGCGCAGTGGGTCTCCCCGGCTCGACAAACTCCGTCCGGGTGATTACCACGTCCGGGTCATCGGCCGGCTGAGCCGGGCTGGAGGTCTCCGGGTTAGCAGAAGTCTCTGTGATTGGCTCGTCGGTTAGAGCGGTGGCTTCAGGAGCAGAGGCAGCGGGCGGCTCTTGAGCTGAAGCCTCCGGTTCAGTCAGGACCGGATCTTCGACCGGCTTATTCTTCTTCGCTCTCTTACTGAGCTTTGCTTGAGCACTGAAAGGACAAAAGGTTAGTACAAAAGCATGAGTAAGATAAGTACAACATAAGATGATCATCATTACCCGGGCGCGGTCTTGAAAGCTGGCAGGGTAGATTGCATAGAATCACCAGAGGAAGGTGAAGTTTCCTGATAATTGGAATCAGACGAATTGAGCGGTTGACGAGTGACACCCGCTAAAGGATGACAAGGGTATAAGTTGGAGATAACCTCAGTCCGGCGCTTTCTTGATGCCTCGGGTAAGCCGGGGGAGAGGTCTGCATCCTTGCTGGCCCGGGTTTGCCTCCGGCTCTCATGAATCTGTTGCTTCAAAAGAAATTGAGGATCTTGATAAGCTAAAGGATGCGAAAAGCTTACTTTCCGGGTTACTCTTCGGACTTTCAGCCTTGGCAAGGGGTCCGAGTCGGAGGAAAGTATAGTTACCTCTTCAGTTACCGGGTTACTCGCTCCGGTGTCATCCTGTGGATAATCAAGTTAATAAGGTGGTCAAAAACAGATGAAAAGCGGAAACAAAAGAAGAGTCTAAGGAATTAAGGATTACCTCTGACTCGGAGCTATCATCCAGCTGAAGCAGCTCTGAGGCGGTAGGCTTGCTTCCCTTTTTCCAGGGAGCGGCACTCCTGGCGGCTTTCTTAGCCTTTTTGGCTTTTTAGCCGCCTCATGGTCATACTTGACCTTCCAGAACTTATCATCAGCCTGAAAAATACAATGAAGACTTCTTAAGGTTCAGATGAAAACTATCTAAGGAGAAAATAAGGTGTTCAGATCAGTGGCATACCGCTGGGGCCGGGTTAGTCTTGCAGAAGGGGCTTAAGCCGGTCCTCCCGCAGTCTGTCAAGCTCTCATTCAAGAGGGACTTGGTCATGTCATCAACAACGTCTTCAGGTAGATCGTTGCGGCTGTGTCGCAAAGGGTCATCTTTCCGGCCCGTGTAGTCACACATTAAGCCGGGGCGGTGGCTTAAGGGGATCACCCGCCAAGAGATCCAGACCCGGACCAGATCAATGCCGTTGAGGCCATTTCCCAGGAGAGCCTTAATTTTGTTGATGGTGGGGATCAGAGGTTGACGCTCGGCTTGAGTTAGCTTATCCGGCAGGGAGTGACTTGGCTCCAGACGGGGGGCACGAAAGCCGGGCAGAGGGCTCTCGTCAGCCGGTGAAGTATCCTGGCAGTAGAACCATGTCTGGTTCCAGTCCTTTGGATGGCTGGCGGCTCAGCATAGGAAAGAGGCAGTCTCTACGGCGTTGAATGGAGATTCCACCAAGTTCCAGGCTCGGCCCGTTGGCGCACTCGTTCTGGCGGTTCAGATAAAATAGCTCTCTAAAGAGTAGCAGGCTGGGCTCTTCTCCAAGATAGACTTCGCAGAATACTTGAAAGTTGCAAATATTTGACACGGAATTGGGTCCTATGTCTTGCGGCCGCAGATCAAAGAATTCAGAACATCTCTAAAGAATTTTGAGCCGAGCGGTGCGAAGCCCCGACTCATGTGATCAGCAAATATCACCACCTCACCATCTCTTGGTTGTGGTCTCTCCTCCGACGGGTCAGGAGCATGATAAGACATGATTTCCTTCTTGGGCAAGTAACCCGTCTTTACGAAATCAGCTAGAGTGTCGTCGGTGACATTGGATCTCATCCAGTTGCACGTGATGGGTGCCTTGGGAGCTTTGGGAGGCATTGTGAAAGATGAAGCCTATGACAAAAGGAAAATGTCTGGTTCAATTATAAGCCGACAGATGTCTACAGTTCAATACTCAAATGGCGGCTTATGAAGGGGCCTAATGACATATGGCTAAGTGCATCGGGTTATATAAGCCGCTGAGGGCATCGTGAGTAATTCAAATTTTCTACAGCTTTATCATAAATGAGCCGGAAATTTTATAGCGCGTGGTTTCTTTTAAGCCGGAAACGTGAGCCGCCATAACTAAACAGATGCCATTTTTGAATAAGTGTGGCGCAAACAAGTTTCACAGATCGCAGTAATTGTTTTGGATCAAAACGGTCGGCTAAAAAGAAAATTTTCTAGACCTAGAACTGACGCAGAAGAAGTTCATGGATTCAGAACGAGATCTTATTGCAGACAAAGGGGATCTATTATCATAAAAACGGATGCGCAACAACTACCGCAGGAGCTCTGTACTATTCTTGGATCAAACATGGCTATAGTGGAGGAACTACAGAGAGTTCGAGGAGAACAGTGAAGAACAGAGGAAGAACAGTGGAACCCTAATGCGGATCTACGGTGGAGAGGTGCAGGGACTTACAGGTACGGAGTTACGGCGGGGGTTCGTCGTGTTTCTCTGGTCACGTCAGGTTGATGCAGCGGCCTGAGTTGGTGAAGATGAGGAAACCCGCGGCGGCGGCGGCGGAGCTCGGGCGGCAGCACAGTGGCGAGAGGAGGAAGAAGATGGAGGCGACGAGTGACTGGAGGCTCATGGGCCGGGCTATTTATAAGGTGAAGCTCGTAAGTGGGCGCGAGAAACGAGGAGGTCACGGCGTGATTATCTCGCCCCAGAGGCGCCTCGATTTTTGGGATGACCATTAAAGATAAGATCCGTTGGGATTTAATGGAATAAAGAAATTAACTTAATGGAAGATGACGTCATGGCGGGTTATCAGGAATCCACAAGATGACGTCACGGCGGGTTAAAACCTTCGCACAGATGTAAGCCGGAAAATTTTCTTTCAAGGGGATTGAAGATTGACATGAACCGGTTCAAATCAATCTGGGGCCTAATGTTGAGGATATAACTATTAGAGTCACCCGCCCAGGAGGGGCCGGGTTACTCATAATGGTCATCACGCGAAGCCCGGCGCAAAGCTTGAAGACGGCGGGCCAAAGATGGGCTTAAGACCCGGAGATGGCTTAAGGCCCGTAGTTACAAACCACCGTTATGGTAAGACTTGTAGTGTACGGCAAGAATAGTTAGGAGTCCGAGCCGGACACTGTTATGAGCCGGCCGGGACTCTGAGAGCCGCTGGGCGTCAACCTCTCTATATAAAGGGACGACCCGGCGGCGGTCTAGGGACAAGTAAGGTCAGATTGATAACCAGGCAGGGCGGTTTAGCTCCTGGTCGTCGAAACCTCAAGTAATACAACCTCAACTGGACGTAGGCTTTTACCTTCACCGTAAGGGGCCGAACCAGTATAACCCTCGTGTTCCTTGTCCCGTTTAACCCCTTTAAGCTTCCTAGCTGCGATGGCTCCACGACTAAGTCCTAGCTCAAGGACATCTGCCGTGACAATTCCACGACACTCTTCGCTTTTCATTCTCCCGGAGTATCTCAACAATTTTGGTGTTCTTTCTCGTCGTCATTCTCAACATTTGAAGACTGAAGTAGAATTTTCCCTGCATCTTGTCCGTTCTCCCGGAAAATCGCGGTGCTAGCTCGATGGTTATCCTATCAAATTGTTTCTAGTCGTGCAATTCTTTTCATCCATCCGGAGTATTTCAGGAGTTGTTTTCTCTCTCGATCATCTGAAGGCCATCTTTTCAGATGATTTCTTCATCCTAAGTTTTCAAATCCGTACTCTGATTATTCTATATTCTTGCCTTTTCGTTCGTCTCCATATTCTTCCGGTGCTTTGCTCTTTAATCAATTTGCGATCTCTTCGTTCTCTTGTCTCTAGATTCCCTCAAGCATCTTCGTTCGTTTTCTAATTCTTTCCGGTGATTCATTCTCTTTTCGTCATTCGTTTCAATTCCTGCGGTGGCTCGTTCAAGATTCTTTCTGTTCTTATCATATCAATTCATTCGTTCTTTCCAGCCCTACCGGTTGTTCACGAAGACTTTCTCAAGTTTTGTGCTATATCCCCCCTTAATATTTTCCAACGCGAATAAGTGGTATGCAAATCCATGGTATATCATCAATTTAATTGGTGGAGGATAAGCATAACGTAATCCTTATTCTTCTTTCTTCAAGTGGTTTTATCTCTTCTTTTCGGAGATTGTTCATCTTATCACATTCTCGGTTCAAAGTGTTTTCATCTTTTCTTTTCCGGAGTTCCAAGCCTTCTCGCTTGTCTCGTCGCGAAGCTCCGTCCAAATCACCACAAGTTTTTAACCTTATCCCTTTCATCCTTCAATTTTATCTCGTCATCCTTCTGTTACCGGAGTTCTTCCTGGTGGTTCGTAAGGATTTAATTCATTCTTCAAGTGTTCATCAAGATTCTTTTGGAGGAGCTCAAGTATCTTTTCTTCTTGCATCTCGAAGTGCAATTAATTCTCTGTATTCTTTTGAAGTGGAGTTTTGCATTTCTTCGTTCTCCTCAGCTATTCAATCTTTTTCGATTGTGGTCGGTTATCACCTCATAATTTTGAGATGTTATCCATAAGACCACAACAAGCTTATTCTTTTGTTGTTGAACTTCCAACAACTCCGTTCAATGTTTCCTTCTAAGCATGCTCTCTATTTCATTCATGGTAGAAGTTGTCATGTTCTTCCCCGTTCTTCTCATTCCACTCTTTCAAGTCTTTCGGAGGTTTTGTGTTGTTCCTCAAGTCAAGTATCGTTCCATTTCTCAAGTTCATGTTCTATTCTTTCCTTGTTCAGCCGGAGTGCTGCATAAATTCTTTCGTTATTATTCCTTTTCTATCTTGTCCTAACCGGAGTGGTTTCAAATTCAGACTTATTCCTTGAGCTTTTGCTTCTTGTCTCATTCAACATCCCTCTTTCCTACTCGAGTGTTCTTAACTTTGTTCATCCTCACTGTTTTGTTCTTATTTCACCTCATCCCTTTCCCCTTCCGTCTTGTTCCTAAGATCTCGGGACGAGATCTTTTGTTAGTGGAGGAGTGTTGTAACGCCCCGGATCCAATGCGCCAGGAATCTTCCAGTTATTCGCCATAGTTGCCATGTCATTTGCTTGCGTGTTGCACTTTGCCATGTCATCATCTGCATTTCATCTGCATGTCTTTCAAAACTTGCATCCGGTCCTTTTCCCCATTGTCCGTTTCGTGATCCGACACTCTTCCTCACGCCCGTCGCCCCTCTCAGACCTTGTTTCATGAGCGGGAGAAAAGCGTTCTCGAAATGGGCCGAGATTTTCCGAGTGGCCTTGGTATATCATCGGTAGACCGCCCGTCAAATTTCGTTCCATTTGGAGGTCGTTTGATGCCCCAACGGTTAACCGCGTAGCCCGAAAACCCCCTTCTCTTTGCAGCCCAGCACCTCTTCACACAGCCCACCTACCCCATTCAAACCCCATCCATGCTCTCGGTCGTTCGATCACGATCGTGTGGGCGAAAACCGCACCTCATTTGGACTCTCCTAGCTCCCTCTACCTACATATATGTGCCCCTCCCCGAAATTTCGCGCAGATGAAACCCTAGCCCCGCTCCTCCCCGCCGCTGGACATGTCCGCCTCCGCGTCAGACGCGTCCACCGCCGCCGCCACATCGCTCCGGCCAATGAGAGGCCGCCACGTCGCCTTCCCCGCCGCCTCAGCCAACCACCGCACGCCACCTCACCCGCGCCCCGCGCCCACTTCGCCCGCGGCCCGGTTCCCGTGAGCCGCGCCCGCGCCCATCCCCGCCGCCTGCCGCCGGGGTGCCGCCGCCTGCCGCCGGGGTGCCGCCACCCAACTGGCCCTCCGCCGCCGCGCTCCTCGCCGGAACCCCGTCGGCGCCTCCTCCGCCGCCCGACCGCGCCTCGCCGCACCTCTCCCTCGCCGGCGCTCCGCTCCGCGCGCCCGACCCCACCGCCGCCCTGCGTGCCGCCCAGCTCCCGCCGCCGGCCCCGCGGCCCGTCCACCGTCCCGCGCCCTGCGCCTTGTCTCCCGCCGGCAAGCTCCCCGTCGGAGTCGCCCGCGCCTCGCCGCCGCGCGCCGTCCCTCGCCGGGATCCGGCGAGATCCGGTCCGTATCCGCCCTCCCCGGCCTCCTCCGGCGCCTTCCCCGAGCTCTGGCCGTCTTCCCCCTCAACTCCGGCGATCTCTCCGACGAACCTCGGAATCCGCGCCGGCAACCCTAAATCTGCGAGGTTGAATTTTCTCCAAGTCCCTGAGATTTTATCATTCAGGTGCCATGTTCATTATACCATAACTTCATGTTTACTGCTCCGATTTGTGCATATAATATATCAAAATGTTCATTGTGAGATGTTATTCACTTTGTTCCATTGTTCCATGCTTGTTTGAGTTTATCTTGATGCCCTAATCATCGTTGCAAGAGTGCTATATGATGTTATCTGCTGTCTGTTTACAGAACTTGCTGATTTGTTATTTTCGTTGCATTTTCTTTGTGCATCCTATGAGCATGAGCTCTACATGAGTCTTATACTAAATCATGCCATCCTTACACAGGTGCTTGTCTTATATTTTTGTGATCTATGTGGTGACTAGCACAAGCATGCAAATTAGCCTCCGTGATGTTGCTGATTTCTGTGACTTAGTCATTTCTGTTAAGTCTGTAGCTGTAGCATTGTGATGCCATGTAAACTTGTTGCTATCATGAGTTCTATGCATAATCTGGAGATGTTCACTATGGGTGTTTTGTTATACATGTTATGCTCTATCCATCCATACCCTTGGTTGCATTTATAGCCTGTTGTATCTCGTTGTTATCTTTCTCTCAATTTGCTAAATAATTTTGCTCTCAGCCTGTTAACTTTAAGTTTAATATTGCCATGTGTTTTGCTACTGATCCATGCACCCTATGACTATGCTCTTGCCATTATTAGCTTCATATTTATGCCATCTTACTGTTGCATTCCTTCACATGCCATATAATTCTCTGTGGTGAGTGATTCAAGCTCAACAACATGCCTACTTATCGTTATTTCTGCCATGCTCTGTTTTTCTTCCAAGTCTGAATCTGTTTATGAAACTTGCTATGTTTACATGGGTACCATCATATCTTCTGTGCCTTTTTGGCTCGTGATCAGTAAGGGACTTTTGTTTTATGTAATTATTAGACTCAAGCCATGCCTTTGTTTTCTAGGATATGTTCCTGTAGCATGTTGTTTGGTAGCTCCAAACATTGCAACCTGATGTTATTTCTGTCTTGTCCAGTAATTTCTGCTAAGTCTGTGACTGTTATTATTTGCAATCTTGCCATGTCCTTTTGAGCATGTTCTAGTGGTTTCTGGAGATAGCTCAGTGTTCATGTTTTATAATGCTTTACCAGTACATCTCGTCCGTGCCTTTTGTTTTCATGCTGGGGTGCCGTAGCATATTGTTTTGGTGCTTGCAAGATGCCTAGTTGCTGTTTTAGACAGATTGTTGTTATATCTTGTTTGGAGTGTATGTGTTGCACCGTTGCTCCGTTTGGGGTGTGCTTTATATGTAACTTGCTTAGAACTGCATGTAGTTCCATATTATCTTGTTGCATCCTTGTTTTGAGGTGTTTTCTTGATGTTTGAATGCATTTTGCATCAATGCCATGTTTAACTTGTTTTTGCTCATATCTTGTAGGCCGTAGCTCCGAATCTAATGAACTTTATATGTAACTTGACTAGAATTTCGTGTAGATCATCTTGGTGTATCTTAACTTGCTGTTTAACAAATTTAACATAAGGTTTATTCAGTTCTGGACTAATTTCGAAATTTGCATATGAGGACTTACCGGAATTGTTATATGTTGTTTCCGGCCTCATTTAAACTTGCTTTGATGTGTTGTTCTTGTATGCATCATCTCTTGCCATGAGTAGCTTTATGTACCCTTGTCATGCATCATACTTGGTTGAGCATCATGCCTTGTTCATGTGTGGTGTGTTTACCATGTTGTGTGCTTCTTCTCGATAGTTCCCGTTTCGTTGCGATCGTGAGGATTCGTTCGTCTACGCTTGGTTCTTCTTCGTGGCTTCATCTTCTTCACGGACTCGTTCTTCTTCCTAGCGGGATTTTAGGCAAGATGACCGTCACCTTGGATCTCATTACTAACATTGCTATGCTAGTTGCTTCATTCTATCACTATGATGCGCTACCTACCACTTGCTTATCAAGCCTCCCAAATTGTCATGTCAGCCTCTAACCTTTGTCACCCTTCCTAGCAAACAATTGTTTAGCTATGTTACCACTTTTCTCAGCCCCTCTTATAGCGTTGATAGTTGCAGGTGAAGATGAAGATTGCTCCTTGTTGGTTTATGTTTATGTTGGGATATCACAATATTCCATTATTTAATTAATGCATCTATATACTTGGTAAAGGGTGGAAGGCTCGGCCTTATGCCTGGTGTTTTGTTCCACTCTTGCCGCCCTAGTTTCCGTCATACCGGTGTTACGTTCCTTGATTTTGCGTCCCTTACACGGTTGGTTGATTTATGGGACCCCCTTGACAGTTTGCTTTGAATAAAACTCTTCCAGCAAGGCCCAACCTTGGTTTTACATTTGCCTCACCTAGCCTTTTCCCTTGGGAGTCGCGCATCCCGAGGGTCATCTTTATTTTACCCCCCCCCGGGCCAGTGCTTGTCTAAGTGCTGGTCCAAACCGAGCGATGTCCGGCGCCCCCTGGGCAACCAGGGTCTATGCCAACCCGACATCTTGCTCATCCGGTGTGTCCTGAGAACGAGATACGTGCGACTCCTATCGGGATTGTCGACACATCGGGCGGCTTTGCTGGTCTTGTTTTACCATTGTCGAAATGTCTTGTAAACCGGGATTCCGAGACTGATCGGGTCTTCCCGGGAGAAGGAATATCCTTCGTTGACCGTGAGAGCTTATAATGGGCTAAGTTGGGACACCCCTGCAGGGTATAAACTTCCGAGAGCCATGCCCGCGGTTATGTGGCAGATGGGAATTTGTTAATATCCGGTTGTAGAGAACTTGGCACTTGACTTAACTAAAATGCATCAACCGCGTGTGTAACCGTGATGGTCTCTTTTCGGCGGAGTCCGGGAAGTGAACACGGTTTATGGGTTATGTTTGACGTAAGTAGGAGATTAGGATCACTTCTTGATCATTGCTAGTTTCATGACCATTCCTTTGCTTCTCTTCTCGCTCTTATTTGCGTAAGTTAGCCACCATACTTGCTTAGTCGCTGCTGCAACCTCACCACTTATCCTTTCCATACCCATTAAGCTTTGCTAATCTTGATACCCTTGGTAATGGGATTGCTGAGTCCTCGTGGCTCACAGATTACTACAACAATAGTAGGAGGTACAGGTTATGCGATAATCATGACGCGAGAGCGATGTTTATTCGTGTTGGAGTTCTTCGTCTTCTTTGTCGATCAGGGGATAGGTTCCAGGTCGGCAGCCTGGGCTAGCAGGGTGGATGTCGTTTGAGCTTCTGTTTGTGTTTCATCCGTAGTCGGATGTTGATCTTATGTATGATGTATTGATGTATTCTTGCGGCATTTTTATGCCTTGTATGTATCCCCAACTATTATGTAATGTTGATGTAATGATATCCACCTTGCAAAAGCGTTTCAATATGCGCGTCTATCCTTGGTGGGACCTTCGAGTTCCTCGCGGATAGGGTCGCATATTGGGCGTGACAGGGATCCCGGATGCCGCCAATCTTGGGCAGCCGGAGCCGCCGGTAGTGGAGGCCCAGGCGCCGACTGGAGCAGCCGGAGCCGACCAGGCAGCGCCGAAGCACATGGTTGCCGACTCATCAGCCGCGGAGGCGGAGGCAGACCGGCGCGCGCCGGGTGCCGGCGAGCGGGGTGACAGCCATCCCGGAGGGCCGGAGATGCCGGTCGCCAGCACCGGGATGGATATGAGCCAGACCATGACCGCGCGCATCCCCTTGCGCCCGCGCCAGGCGCGGGCATCCTCCGAGCCGAGGCCGGCGGAAACAGGAGCCGCGAGCTCGCAGGGGCCGACGTCGGGGCCACGAGTTCCGTCCCGCCGGGCTGGACGTCAGCGGCCGTCACGGCCGCCCTGAACTTCACGGTGCTGGACGTCCTGGACAAGTTCGCCGCCCATGGCGCCACCCTCAGGAAAGCGTGGAGCGAGATGGTGGAGATGCAGACGTCCGTCTGGGTACGTTCTTGATTTGCTTCTTTGTCTTTTGCGATCTTCAGTGGGGGCGCGCCAGCGCACCCACTAGGTGTAGCCCCCGAGTTCCAAGCTGGCTGATGGGTAGGCGGGTTGGAACTTTAAGGCATGTTTCTGAATGTTGGGATGTCGTTCTTGGTGCAGGACTACCACAACCTGCGTGCGGTCGCCTACAACTCCCAGAACTAGGCACTCGCCACCCGGACCGCCAAGTTGCGAAGGAGCCGAGGTACGCAGGCCGGCTTTCAGTGGGGGCCCGCAAGCGCACCCACTGGGTGTAGCCCCCATGACTCGGGTCGACTGCTGAGCAGTCGGGATGGATCTTCCCCGCTGCTTCTTTTCTTTGTTGACATTGTTGCTGACGATTCTTCTTTGTTTTCTCAGAGGTCGCTTCCCAGTTGCAGGGCCGCGTGCAGGAGCTCGAGGGCCAGCTCCAGGCCAAGGAGCTAGAAGCGGAACCAGGCGGCGCGGAGCGCGATCAGCTTGAGAAGGAGATGGCCAACCAGGCGACCCAGCATGCAGAGGAGGTCCTGCAGCTGAAGGACGAGGAGGAGCGTGATGTGTACTACACAACTTGTTCTCATAGACTCGTGTTGGGCCTCCAAGCGCAGAGTTTGGTAGGATAGTAGCAAATTTCCCTCAAGTGGATGACCTAAGGTTTATCAATCCGTGGGAGGCGTAGGATGAAGATGGTCTCTCTCAAACAACCCTGCAACCAAATAATAAAAAGTCTCTTGTGTCCCCAACACACCAAATACAAATGGTAAATGTGTAGGTGCACTAGTTCGGCGAAGAGATGGAGATACAAGTGTAATATGGATAGTAGAGATTGATTTTTGTAATAGGAACAATAAAAAACAGCAAGGCAGCGAACGATAAAAGTGAGCACAAACGGTATTGCAATGCTTGAAAACAAGGCCTAGGGTTCATACTTTCGCTAGTGCAATCTCTCAACAATGGTAATCTATTTGATCATATAACCATCCCTCAATGTGCGATGAAGAAAAGTTCTTATCACTACAAAAAAAGACACATCCGTGACATTTTGGGCCAAACTAATTTTTTTCTGTCATGCTTATGACACTTCTATGACGATAATGGTGACAAAACCCGGTATCATCATAGATGTGGTGGGCTCCTACTTCTATGACAAAAAATCATGACAGAAAATGGGCTTTTCATCCTGGGCGGGCCGGAGATGCAGCTGCATGACATTCTTTGGGTCGTCCATGATGGAAAACACCGTGGTAGAAGCGAGGGCGCGGAAAATATCGGGGAGTTCCCGGTACGGTGGCGGTGTGGGGCCGAGCGATGCACGTTTCTCTCGTACACGTTCGCGCGTGGGTGCGAGGCATTGGGCTCTAACTGAACCCGAGCGAGGCGTTCGCCTGCTGAACCCGAGCGATTGCACTGCAGGCTACGCGTTACTGAACCCGAGCGATCGATCGATGGCTGTTAACTGAACCCGATCGAGCGATTCCTTCGCTACTGCTGCTAATTGAAGCGGATCGAACCTGCTGCCTCTTGATGAACAGTGAGCATTGCTGGGGGTTTGGATGAACAGTTGCCGGTGGGGGTTGGATGAACAGGAACCCATGGTGTTGCCGCTGGATGAACAGAATCCTGATCGATCGAGCCGGTTGGGGGGTGGATGAACAGGACCCCGTGGAGGGATGGATGAACATGACCCCGTGGAGGGAAGGTTGAACAGTAGCCGGTGGAAGGCTGGTTGAACAGTAGCCGGTGGAGGGATGGATGAACAGTAGCCCGTGGAGGGGTGGTTGAACAGGACCCCATGGAGAGGGCTGGTTGAACAATAGCCGGTGGAGGAGCGCGCGGTGGAGGCTTGATGAACAGGAGCCCGTGGATGAACAGTAGCCCGTGGAGGCTGGAGGAGGTCGACGGTGGAGATGAACAGTATCCCGTGGAGTCCCGTTTTGCGGTACGCCACACCCCTCCCGATGAACAAAACCCCCGTTTAGACCGTAGCGCTCCAACACAAGTCTGTTTCCTCCATTTTGCGGTACGCCACACCCCTCCCGATCAACAGGACCCGTTTTGACTGTAGGAGGTCCGTTTCCTCCATTTTGCGGTACGCCAGACCCCTCCCGATGAAGAGGATCCCGTTTCGACCGTGGCCGGTCGAACACAAGGCCGTTTCCTTCGTTCTGCAGTACGCCAGGCCTCGTTTCCATCGGCTGTTCCGTCCAAGCTGGTTGGCTCCCGATGAACACGACGATGCATTCCGTTCCGACCCAGCCGGTTGGCTCCCCATGAACACGACGACGACGCAGTTTCTCCATTCCGACCCAGCCATGTACACGAGACATGGCCGTACGTATGCGCGAGTAGGCGTTCGAGACCCCGCCCGTATGTACGTACGTGGCCGTATTTACTTTCTTGCAACCTGGCCACTGTACGTACGTGTACATGCTACGTGCGCGCCTCTACTACGACATGTGCCCGTCCTTACACGGCCACGGTTAATCGTTGCAGCCTGTAGACAGACCAATCGTATGTACGTACACGTTCACGACCAAAATGACAACACTACGTACACTTCGACCAGGTGGGTCACGACTGTCAGGCACTTCCTTGCGTGCGAAGATGTAGCTGGTGGGTCCCAACAGTCAGGGGGGCGAATCATTTTTTTTGCTCGTAATATGGACGCACCTCCTTGCGTGCGAAGATGTAGCTGGTGGGTCCCAGTAGTCAGGGGGAAACGTTTTTTTTCGCGAAATACAGTGGCCCCTCCGGTGGGTCCCTGCTATCAGGTGGAGGAATAATTATTTTGCGCGTAATAAGGAGGCACTTCCTTGCTACGGTCGTGGACCCAGCTGTCAGCCTCTCCACGTACAGTACTCTTCCGATGGAAGTCGTTCATTGACCATATTTACCACACCGCGCCGAGAGCACCAGGGCGGTGGACGACAGCGAGGCCTAGGAAGGGGATGGCGCAGAGCTGGGGAAGACGCGGCAGTGGATGCCCAGGTGGAGGGGAGTACGTTGGTTGACTGCTTCGGCTGCGGTGTGAGGCTGCCGTCGCTAGAGAATAACAGGAGGTGTGGGTGAGTATAGAGGGATGGCATGGCCAGCAGTGGCAGCACAGCCGGACACGGGAGGCACGAACAGGCGGCACGGCCGAGCTTGTTTGGGCGGCTGGAGCAAGAAGACCAGAGGTTGAAGAAGCACAATGGTCGTTGGATGGACATCGTACGGTCACTGGAGCTAGAATCGTTCATATTGACTAAGTTGACAAAGCCCTCCGTCTGCGTCAACTTAGTAGGCCCACAAGTCAGCCTCCGACTATGGTGGGTCCCAGCTAGCAGGGGGAGTATTCATTTTTTTGTGCGTAATAAAGAGGCACTTCCTTGCGTGCGAAGATATAGCTGGTGGGTCCGAGCTGTCAGCGGTAGTATTCATTCTTTTTGGCGTAATAAGGAGGTACTTGCTTGCGTGCGGCCATGGACCATGTGGGTCCCAACTATCAGCCTCTCCATGTACATCCCTCTTCCGATGTTGTCGTTTGTTGACAACGTTGACCACGCAGTGCCGAGAACACCAGTGCGATGGATGACGGTGAGACCCAGGAAGGGAATGACCCAGTGACGGCGAAGCCATAGCAGTGGAGGGATGTGGGTGAGTAGAGGGATGACCTGGCCAGCGGTGGGAGTAGTAGGGGTGGTGAGGCCTGCGCGGCAGCACAGCCTACCACGGGAGGCGGGAGCAGGCGGTCCCGCCGGTGCTGGATTTGGCGGCTGGAGCAAGAAGATCAGAGATTGAAGAAACACGACGGCCGTTGGAATGACATCCAACGTTACGTCTGCTAGAATCGTTTGTTGTCGTATATAATAAGTAAAAAAATCTTCCATACGCGTCAACTTAATAGGTACACAAGTCAGACCATTCTCTATTTTTTTAATAATTTATATATAGCTCATTGCAACTTCTTATGCAATTTATTGCAGTCCTTTTTTTGTTGGCCAGGGCAGGGTTAAAAATTTAAACAAAATTTTGCATATTTCTGCGTGTTCCAAACTATTTTTAATACCGAAATGTCGAGCCGGATTTAAAGTAGTTTCAAGATATATTTAAATTAGGTTAAAGCCCAGTGAAATTGGAATCTGAAAATGTGAAAAAATTCGGAAATTATAAAGTAATTGCCAATTTGTCAGCTGTTTTTATATTTACAGCCCATTTCATATTACTTTCAAGATTTGCAGGCGTCTTGAAAGAGTTGCAGCCCATCAGGGCGTTGAAAAATAAGTAGGCCTGGATTGGGTATTCTTCAGAAAAATAAACTGGGCTCATTTTCACAAAAAAAGCTGGGCTGGTCATGTGGTGAACATAAAATATAAGCCTGGGCTAGACGGGCCACAGCCCAGTTGAAACCCTGCTCCGTCTCAACAATAACAAAAAAAATTACTGCTCAAGCAGCTACGTCCCAGGTGTCAGCCGATCTTGTGATGTTCTCTTGTCTATTGGCTATATACGCTGACAATGTCGTGGGTCCCAAATGTCAGGAAAACACTAGCAGGAAGCATTTTCTTTTTCCATACATTGACAATGGAGTGTATATAACAAAAAATGAGGAACTTCCTTGCGTCCGGCCATGGACATGGTGGGCCTCTACTGTCATCCTCTCCACGTATAGTTCTCTACCGATCCTCTTGTTTGTTGACCATGTTGACAATGCGAGAGGGCGGCGAGCGCAGCAAATCGCGCGGAGGACGATGGCGAGGCCTCGGTGGTCAGCGTTAACGATTTAGGAGACGGTGGGGCAGCGATGCGTGCACTGAGGCGCAGACAGCCGTGGGAGGCGGAAGCAGGCGGCCCCGCCAGCACCGGTTTGGTTTTGGCGGCTGGAGGAAGACAGGAATGAAGAAACACGACAGACTATAAAAGCAACAGGAGTACTTAACAACCTTAACTGAAACCAGCAGGGGCACTTAACAACCATAGTTGAAAGCAGTGTGAGTACTTATACAGGTTCAACCGTACAAAGCACGCCTCGAACAGTGCTACTTTGTCTACACTTAACCAAAGGGTGAGGCCGCCAAGCCCCAGGACAAGGCCCAGGCGCCAGCCCGCGCATCCACAACCTTATGAAAGCGGCTTCATCTCGCAATGTGGTCAATAAACAAGATATTCGCTTTAGAGCCATGGAAAAGCAGGAACATAATCTTCTGTCCTATTCTCCAAGATGGACGGGCCTTCATTATTTGAGACAACCCATGAATAAGTATCTTTTCACTTCCAAGGGGAATGGAGTAGGTCGACATAAACATCATGTTGTGACCAAGCGCAAGTCTGACCCGACCATGGTCAGGCATCTGTATAGGAACAATCGAACTGGGAAATTCCTGTTTCAAGAAGATCATAGCTGTAAAACTGTGCATAAGCAAGAGTTTACGAACAACATATATAACAGAAAACAGCTCGTACCATAAGTTTCTCAACACAGTTGGACCTGTTCAACGAGTGCAGCAGTGGCACACATATCCCACGTGGCCTTCCACCATTGAAACACCCCACAAGGACCTCAAGACGATCAATAAAGTGTAGGAACTTGTGGATGTCGTCCAAGTCAACTTCAGTGCCATGAGTAACAGCCGAGTTCTTATAGAATAACAAACGAGCAGCCTGCTTAACTCCGAAAAAACCTACACGAGCCACCAATTATAAGAAAATATTAGTTAGAAGTAGAATCTTCGTGAGAGATTCGTTGCTACTTCTAAGTTAAATTGTGATTAGTTAGACAGAATAGGTGTATTAAGAAGTAATCGAGGCAACAAGGAAGAACCAGATACAAAACTAACATGGATGAACAATTGGAACGACGTCGGGGCGAAAGATCGCAGTGTAGATGAGACCAGGTTCT
The DNA here is from genome assembly GCF_018294505.1 of Triticum aestivum. NCBI lineage: Eukaryota > Viridiplantae > Streptophyta > Magnoliopsida > Poales > Poaceae > Triticum > Triticum aestivum. The sequence goes on from NC_057805.1 coordinate 363,379,535, forward strand.
TCTATTTCCATCAACATTCGTGCGCCAACTTTCAGTCCGTAACACTTGAGAAAGTTTATCCAAGTTCGGCCATAAAAAAGCAGCGATCTTCTTGGTTCATGAACCCAACTCAGAACTTATATCCATGGCTTGTCTTCACTGTGACCATTAAACTGGTGTATTCAGTTATGGTAATTCCGAGTAACTTGAGTACATGTGTTCTGGCAGAGCAAGGAATGCATTGCAGGAAAAAAATATGAGAACACAATGTATTCCTTATATCCAAATCTAGAAATAATTTCCTCCTTCACATTAGTGTTGACCATGGTACTAGTATCTTTTATCCAAATATAGCAATCCAAATTTCCAAATTAGTCGACAGCATGTTCAAAAAACCCCACCCTCCCGGATAGAAAAGAGGATTCTTGGAACATACTGTGCGCGTTTAAAATCTTGTGTTCGGATGAGAAGGAACAAGTGTGGCGTCTCACCGAGGGTGTAGAAACCTATAGGGTCCTTGCACTTTGGGCACTGCAAATGAAACACACTAGATTCAGTAGGAAGAAAAATGCATCAACGGCGGCGGCTGCCATCCTAGGATTACCCGCGACCAAGGGACTTGGATTTATCGGGGATGGATGAAGAATTCGTACCAGGTTCTCCATGAGAAAACCATATGCAATCGCCGAGCGGGGGTTTTCTCTGAACAAGCAGACGAGGGAGAAGGAGATTCAGGCCCAGTGAAATATTGCCGCTTCCTCCGTCCAGCTTACTGCTAAAGCTGGAAAGGTGGGGTTTTTTTGTGATTTGACGGCTCATTGGGCATTACTGCGGCGCTACGACCGAGGTGTGTCTACCGTGCAGTTGTGCACTCTAATTTGGTGCATATGGCATGTGGACCCCGTTGCCGGATGCCCCACATATCAGCGAAAGGGAGTAGAAAGACAGGAGTAACTAGTTACTGATAAATATATTTTTGACAGAGATACTCCCTCTGTAAAGAAATATAAAGATCTTTTATATCACAACTTTATACATAAGAAAAATCAAGGGGAATATATATAACATATATAATTATAAAAAATAGAGTTTTTTAACACAGTATAGACGAGTTGGTGATGATGGTGTGCCTGCCATCCTGCAATATAGGCCGTCCGATTTATATCTGACGGATAGGAAGGAAACTATGACAATTTTTGCAAAAAGATACCCACACACCTCTCCACATTTGCAAATAATGCATTACCTCATTCATCCTTTTCTCTCACAAGATAAAATACTCATACAAATGCATCTTGATGTTACGTGCAACGCACGGGCATTATGGGGGTTCAGCTGAGAAATACTCAGACAGGCTCACGGTTCTTGACTTTGGGCCACATGCCGGTGGGCCTGCATGTTTGGGGGCCCATGTGTTCTACCTCAACGCTTTTCATATTGCAAGCGATCAGTACGGTGCTGGTTTTAGATGCTGTCGCAAGGCGAATACACAAAATTGAATAATGCACGGCAGCTGTTGGAATGAAATCGAACGACATTTCCTAACCAGCAATCAGAGTTGCAATTCTGTCAACGGTACTGTCGTACAACTTATACACACAGGACACTTGTTTCACCATGCCAGAGTATTACATCAAAATCTCTCGGAGGATAGATCAGGTTGGCAGTTGCGTGCTGCTACTGAAGAATTTCAAAGTTGATTTGGACCAGCTCTCCTTGCCGAGAAAGTTCGATTTTGACATCATCCCCTACCACAAGATATGATTTAGATTTGAACCTTGACCATCCTTTAGCATCAATCATCATGCGACCATCCTTTGTACTTACGGTATATTGAGCAGGTTCATTCACACCAAGGCTGCGCATGGTAAGAGAAACTTGGCAACGGTCCCCCGGATTGTTGAACGACTCCCTCGTTGCTCTAGGAATTTTCTGTTTGCAAACAAGAAGACATACACAAACAGTTAGATCAACACAGTGAATCATGTGAAACATGGAAAGAAAAAAGAACGAAGCACTTGGGGGGCCAATGCTTACTAAGAAGGTGGACATGTCGGTTTTTGTAAGGACTTTGGTATATGAAGTGCGAACTACAGCCTAGTCTATTGCCGGTGCAACTGCTGGTTTCGTTGCCACTGCATGGCTGGAGCAGATGCAAGTGCAAGTGTTGGTGTAGGTGCCGAAGCGGTTGCTGGTGCCCGTGCCGGTGCGACTGGTAGTGCCGCCGCTGCTGCCGAAGATGGTGCTCCTTGTAGAGAAGGTGCTGGTGTCGAAGCAGGTGCCGGTGTCGATGCCCGATCCTCCGGTAGATCAGCCTGATCCGCTGACGCGGTCGGTGCCCAATCCTCAGCTGGATCAGACTGAGCTGCTGCCGCTGTCAGTGCTAGAGCAACTGTCAGTGGTCGATCCGTTGCTGAAGGTGGTACCGATGTGCGAGACAGCGGCGATCGTGTCTGGTCTGCTATGATCAGCTTTCTAACTTGACTAGGCTCCGTGAACGTGATCCAGTCTTTTTCTTCATTTCTTTTAAACGCGAGAAAGACTAATTGTGGCGTGTTTGTTAAACCAAACCGTAGTTCATCATAGGGATTCAGCTTGTACTCAGACAACAGACGAATCCAATTTTTTCCAGTAATATAAGTGATGGACAGTGCCTTCGTTACTGACACGACATAAGAAGTGAAACCTGCAAAAATATCCATCGTAGAGCAAACCAAATGGTTTATTCTGTGATGAATGTCACATGGCAGAACCTGCATCATAAAATTGCAGCAAAAGAAAGAAAACATGACATTAAATCAATAAGATTTAGACAGTAAATCAATAAGATTTACTTGATGTGACACGAGTGAATCCTTACCAGGAAATCACTATGTTGAAGTACTAAAGAGAAGATTGATCGTCGAACTACACGTGGCATGCAGGGCCCCCGCCTACTCCCACAAGCAAGATAGTCCAAAGGTCCTGGCAAATCGTATGGACAGAACATCCAAGGGACTGGAAATCCTGGTGGGTGCGATAAACCCTGCAATGCATACAGATATTGGAGTGTAACCATAATTGATAAACCGTCCTCACAAAAAAGATGATCTGGATACTTCAAAATATACAGACTAAAGTGAGTGGACAGACATTAACATAGACTGTTCTCAGGACTCACCACACACCAAAAGCGACAGTACTGAACAATACAGGGTTCACAAACACAAATAAAGTACTGAACTATAGTACTTTTTACAGACAAGCAAAGTTGCACTAATTAAACTCTGCAGACTATTTCTTGTCACCGACCCACGGGATGAACCCCGCATAACTGACTAGGCCATGGACTTCGTGAGAGATGTCTACCGGCACCATCACCATCTCGTCAACTTTGGAGAAGCTAACAGAGTGGTCTTTCCACTCATAAACATGACGATGAAGACAGGCCGCATCAGATTTGTCGGGAAGCTTTACAAGAACCACACCCTTCGTAATCGAAGGCACAACTAGGAAATTGTTGTGGTCAAGTACAGCCTCGAGAACACGCCTGACAACAATGCTACAGGAAAACACTAGTTTAGTACACGTGGCGACAAGGACACATCAGCTGGATAGTTTAGAAGTAGAACTCATCGTCAGGTCTTCCAGTTCACACGGCATGACTTTGAGAACTTCATCTCCACCGTGGACCTGGTTCTAATTCAAACAGAAACCAAATATTTTATTACTACCTCCGTTCAGAAATATAAGATGATTTTCGATATTTTACTCCATATAAGACTACATATACGCACATAAATGAGTGAACAAAGACACTAGAACACGTCTTCAAAGGCATGAGAGCAGAGGGATTACTTGCAGTATCCATAACACAAGTTAATGAGGCAAATATACTCTCTTTAAAGGTAGCATTGATGTTCATAAAGTAGTTGAAAGTAATCTATAAGAAATCAGTGTCAACCTCTCGCATGTTTTGGTCAAAAGAGGAATTTAGAACCGTCATTTGGCACACAAAAATCACATGCAACATCACCCAGAAAGTTGTACTACTAGTACTAGTACTGCGTGTTAGATAAAAAACACGATCAAGATCGAGAAAAAGATCGTCAAGAAGAGATATTACCTAGACTTGCTTAATGAGGGATCCCGGAGTGGGGGGCTTGGATAGGGCGATGGCTTTGAGCTTGTCTGCGGTAGTCTCGGCGGGGTGCTTGTGCTTCTTCGTACCTTGAGCCTCGACGGTTTTGGCCAGAGCCATAGACATCACTTCGGCCGGTGCTCCAGCGTCCATCAAGAAACTCTCAAATAGAAATAAAAGTAAAGAAACCATAATCACAAACCCAAAAGAAGGATAGAGAGGGAGTTATAGCATCAGTCTCGGGGTTGCAAGACCGGGCCTTGGACAGAATCAACACCATTGATGCGCTCACCTTTCCTTCTTTGGGAGAGAAGAACAATGGCAGAAGCAGGTCGGGGTTTTCTTGAATAAATGAGGAACAAGATGAGGGAGAAGCGAGTTGGGGTAGAGAGGAAGCTGAGAGAGAAGAGTGAAATGATTGTTTGTTCGTCCGTCCAACTTACTGCTAGAAAGGAGGGGGTTTTGTGATTTGATGGCTCATTGGGCATTACTGCGTCGCTTTGATCTGGGTAGTCTACCGTGTAGTTGGGCACTCTACTACGGAGTAATTTAGTGCATGGCTGGTGGACCCCGATGCTGGCTATCCCACACGTCAGCGAAAGTGAGTAGCAAGGTTCCCAACAACCGTCGAGGAGGATCCGCACGGTAGAGCGAGTCCACTGTTTTTCTGAAGAAAAAAATGACCACAGCAAGCGTTTCCACTCTTACGACGGAGGAGTGCGAAACACGGTAGCCACTTGAACATACACAGTGCTCCTACTACTAGGCATGTGCAGTGGTTCATACACCAGTACTACATAATTTTGTTGCTAGTGTAGTAAGATATGACGATAACAAATGATGTTGTGCGTATGTCAACTATATGAACAGTAATGTAACATAGTACCGCTTTTTCGACTGTCCGGTCGAGAATGAACGGTGAGATCAATGTTAACAGAACTAGGTCTGTAGCGCACGGAGAGTATGGTGCTACAGTACTCCACGAAACATGAACCATATGAAGCACGACTCAGTGTTAGGCAGGGTGTATGAAGGGTGCACGGGATGGGAGCAAAAGTTCCCTTGTCAACCCAATTTTGGGTGTTTGGCAGAGTGCATGAAGGGTGCATGAGTCCACACTAGTAGGTTAACACAAATACACGAAGAGGGAACAACTATATTGAGATGAGAATGCAACCAAACACACCCACTGTTGGAGTAAATGACCACGGGTAGCCTCATCAGCCCCCAATGGTATTTCAAGACATCAGGGCCGGCTGCGCCCCTCAAGCACCGAAGTCAAAGGGCCGCCTTCTTGGGGCCGGCCGGACCAAGCGGCCGGCTGCTAGAAGGCGGCGGAATCCGGCAGGCGGCCAGGAAGTGGGCCGACTCCTAGCAGGCGGCCTCCAGGGAGGCCGGCTCCTAGCAGACGGCCCCTCGTGCCCTCAAAGTTTGAACCTACATAAACATGACAAGACGGGGCGTGGCTACAGTGCGGCCTGCCACCCCCGAATCCAGGGTGGAACGTGGCCACAGTGCGGCGTACCAGGCGGACATCCCACGTCCGGCGCAACACTTTTGCCATGCTATCCATGACATCATCCATGGTAGAGGAAGGCATGCCCCCACGATGGGCTGTCGGTACGGCCCGCAGGCGGCGGGCCCTACCTGTCCATGAGAAGCCTGAGGGCGGCTGGCCGTAACCAGTCGGCACGGGGGAGGCCGACTCCTGGGCAGGCGGCCCTCCCCCATCCTTGGAGTCTGTGCTCCATTAACGAGATAAGACATGATGTTGCTACAGTGAACGCCCGCCAGGCGGTGGAACTGCAGCCACGCTTCCCCCGACAAGGCCTCCTTCATCAAGGGCGAGGCTATAGTAGCGAGCAGCCGACAGGACCCGCAGGCGACGGGCCCTACCTGTCAGCTAAGAGGCCGGCAGCCGGCGAGACCCACCAGGCGACGGGCCCCAGCAGCCGGCGGAGAAGCCAGCCGCTAGAGATGCTGACGGCTGGGTCCTACACCCAGTCAGATTACCATTGTACCCCTGGGAGGTAGGCCTGTATAAACCCCCTAGGGCACCCATGCAAAGGGTTCAGCATCATAGACAACATACACATAGAGAGACAACTAGAGGTAGCCTTGCCCTTCTTCCTCCTCTAGCCAAACATCTCTAGGAGCAACCTTGTAGCCACTCTATTGACATAGTGATCATGCGGAGACCCCGCAGAGTAGGACTAGGGGCGTTATCTCCTAGGAGAGCTCCGAACCTGGGTAAGATGTGTCGGCGTACGTGTTTACGCCTTATCCCGTTTCCAGGCACCGGCGACGCACTACTCTCCCCCACCATGATAAGCCATCCTTTGGCATATGCCGCATGAAACCCCCGACATTTGGCGCCCACCGTGGGGCTAGGTGCACCATCGTCCGGAGACCTGTTCTGGACTGGAACCCTTGTTCTTCCTGGCGAGGCGCAACCAGCCCGGTATGCCTGATGGCGTTTGCACCTACGCGCTGCATGGTGCAGAAGCCGCCTGTGCAGCGAGCGGCCTCACCGATCTCATCGTCGGGATCCGCCTCTCCGACGAGCCCGCACCCGACGCGGGAGCAGCCAGCTGTGAGAGATGCCTCGTCAACTTCCTTGGCAAGCTCCACATCGCAAATGAGCCCTCCTCCGACCTAGAGACGATCGGTTCCACCGACCCAATGCTTGTCGACTTCGACACGGCATCCCTCGACGCTTTCCCCACCAACGTGGTGGTCATCGACGACCCGCTCCCTCGAGAGGATAGCGGCGGCAGCACCATCACGGAGGTGCTCGTCATCAGCCACAACGAAGCTTCTGGCTGAGCCGGCCAGGATCCGCTGCAAGCGGCACTGCGGGACCTATCCGCACCCATCGCGGCCGAAGCCAACGCGAGACACTAGAGGCCTGCCGCATCGCGCTCGTCGAGAGAACCAAGAAGTTGGCCACCATGAGGCGCCTCTCTAAAGCCTACTAGCGTGAGATTGACCGCGCTGTGGGTGGCACGCTGGCTGCTGGCGAGCCCAGCCGTGTGGGCACGGTTCAACAACGCGGCGCGGCAATCGCCAGCATGCTGGGGGCCGACCGCCCAGTCTACGCCACGCCCCTGGAGAACCTACGCGCTGCCCAGGCAACAACAGACGAGCTGGATCACCTGGAGGGTGACGAGCAGTGTTGCATGATGGCATGAATCCAGCAGCTCCTCGACGCGGCTACAACACAGCAAGAAGTTGGCTACCGTGGGATGGAACCCGGCGCGCATGCTGAGAATCACCCCCCTGCCGAGACCAAGGCGCGACCTCCTAGATGCCGACAGGCGACGCCCGCGACCGAAGAGATTGAGAGCCGGCTGCAAGCCGCAGTCGGACACATCTCACCATTGAGGGTGACCAAGACGGTCTCCCACGAGCAGTGGAACGACGGGACGATCGCCCGCCTCCCCTGCGCAGGGAGAGGCGCGCTTCCCCGCCGCCTGTTGAGCACCCGACTCTCGGAGGCTAGCTGGGCCCCCGCGAAGGAGTCGGAGAAAAAGACGCCCGCCACCGGATCGACTTACTGGCTCGGTCCCTGGCGGTAGAAGAAGAAGATGCAATCGGTCCGCCTTGTTTTGGCCCCCGCATTCGCGACGAGCCCTTCCCCAAAGGGTTCTCGCTCCCTCGAGACACGCCCCAGTACAACGGCTCTGTGAAGCTGAAGGATTGGCTGGTGGATTATTCCAACGTAGTCAACATAGCAAACGACAACAAGCGCGTTGCCGTGAAGTACGTCCCCCTCATGCTTCAGGGCACGGCCCGGACATGGCTGAACAGCCTCAAGCCCTACAGCGTCAACAGCTGGCTGGACTTCACCGAAGTCTTCGTCCGCAACTTCACCAGCACCTACAAGCGGCCGCCCAAGCCCCGCCGGCTTTCTCTATGCGTCCAAGGCCCCACCGAGTCCACCCGCGACTACCTGACATGGTGGGCCGAACTGCGCAACTCCCGCGAAGGGGTGCACGAGGTGCAAGCCATAGAGTACTTCACCGCCGGGTGCAGAGAGGGCACCTACTCAAGCAACGACTCCTATGCAACGAGCCGGCCACACTCGACGAACTACTGATCATAGCAGACAAATACGCCACTGCCGACTCCTCCATGAAGTTGGAGCTCCACGTGGACGCGTCCGGGAAGGTGCTCCCTCCAGCTCCTCGGACACCGGCTGGTGACAACAGGCGGCGCCAGCAGCAGAACGACAACAAGTGCAAGGCCCCGCAGCCGGCTTCCACCAGCTGGCAGGTGGCGACAGTTGAGGATCAGAAGCCGGAGGGGCAACCCGGCCCCAAGCGTCAGAAGGGCGGCAAGCCTGCCTGGTTGCCCGCCTTCTCCTATGAGCAAACCCTCGATGCTCCCTGCAAGTTCCACAGCGGCGCGAAGCCGTCCAACCACACCACCCGGAAGTGCCACTGGCTCACCCGAATCTCCATGGGCGAAGGACTGCTGCCTCGCCCGCCTGTTGGCCAGCGGGCTCCGCCTCCTCAGCAGCCGGTGGCCCGTCTAGCAGTCGGCGCTATCCAGGACGAATTCCCTGAAGAACATGGGGCCTATGTCGTCTTCACCAGCGTGGCCGACGACAAGCATAGCCGACGTCAGCAGCACCGAGAGGTGAATGCTGTCGCTTTAGAAGCCCCAGAGTTCATGCACTGGTCCGAGAAGCCCATCAGCTGGAGCCGAGCTGACCACCCGGAAGTAATGCCTTCTCTGGGATCCTATGCCTTGGTGTTGGATGCCACCTTTGGAACAGAGAGGCGAGCTGCTCGTTTCTCCCGGATTCTGATAGACGGCGGCAGCAGCATCAACATCCTTTACCGCGACACTATGGAGAAGTTGTGCATCAAACAGAAGCAGCTCCAGCCCAGTCGGACCGTCTTCCATGTCATTGTGCCCGGCCTTTCCTGCTCACCAATCGGCAAGATCAAGATCGATGTTCTCTTCGGAGACAAAGATCATTTCCGCCGAGAAGCGATTTGGTTTGAGGTGGTTGACCTGGAGAGCCCCTACCACGCACTGATTGGCCGGCCTGCTCTGGCCAAGTTCATGGCGGTACCACATTATGCTTACCTCAAGATGAATATGCCCGGAACCAAGGGCATCATCACCGTAGCTGGAGATTACAGAAGTCGGCCGCCTGTGCTGCAGCTAGCAGTCGGCTGGTCGAGCCCCTTGTGATTGCTACCGAGAAGAGGCTCCTTGACCGGGTTGTGGCCATGGCCAGCAAGCAGCCGGACCTATCACCATATGCCAAGGAGTCGGAGACCCAGGGCTCCTTCCAGCCGGCCAAAGAAACCAAGAAGACTCCCTTGGACCCGAACCACCCGGAAAGACACGCTATCATGGGGACCAACCTCGACAACAAATAGGAAAGCCAGCTCGTCGATTTCCTCCATGAGAATCGAGACATCTTCGCATGGTCCCAAAGACATGCCAGGTGTTCCGACGGATTTCGCTGAGCACAAGCTACACGTCAGAGCAGATGTAAAACTAGTCACGCAACCCCTGCGCCGCCTGTCAGTGGAGAAGAGAAGAATTGTTTATGAAGAGATAGCCCGGCTTCTAGCAGCCGGCTTCATTATGGAAGTGTTCTTTCCAGAGTGGCTAGCCAACCCAGTCCTTGTACTAAAGAAGAACAACAAATGGCGCATGTGTATTGACTATACCAGCCTCAACAAAGCTTGCCCCAAAGATCCGTTTGCCTTGCCTCGGATTGACCAAGTGATAGTCTCCACAGCCGGATGCAAGCTGCTGCGTTTTTTGGATGCCTACTCAGGATACCACCAGATCAAATTGAATCCGGCCGACCGCCTGAAGACCGCCTTCATCACGCCATTCGGAGCCTTCTGCGACCTACCAATGACATTCGGCTTGAGTAATGCTGGTGCCACTTTTTAGTGTTGCATGCAGAAGTGCCTCCTCAAGTAACTCGGCAGAAACGCCCACGTCTATGTACACGATATTGTGGTGAAGACGGAGAAGCGCGGTACCCTCTGGGAAGATCTCAAGGAAACTTTTCATAATCTGCGCCATTTTCAAATCATGCTCAACCCAGAGAGGTGTATCTTTGGAGTACCAGCCGACCAGCTCCTTGGCTTCCTGGTCTCAGAGCGCCATTGAGTGCAACCCTGTGAAGATCAAAGCCATTGAGAGGATGGAGAGACCCACCCGACTGTGACATGTCAAGAATTTTACCGGCTGCTTGGCATCCATCAGCCGATTCATCAGTCGGCTGGGACCAGCTCATGAAGAAAACCACTCACTTTGAGTGGAACGACAAGGTGGACGAGGCCTTCCTCCAGCTCAAGAAGATGCTGAATACACCGCCTGTCCTGGCGGCTCCGGCTACTAAGGAGCCCATGTTCCTCTACATCGCCGCCACCAGCCGGGTGGTCAGCACTGTCATTGTGGTAGAGCGCCCAGAAGACGGCAGAGCACAGCCGGTCCAGAGGCCTGTGTACTACTTGAGCGAGGTTCTGTCAACCTCAAAGCAGAACTACCCCCACTACCAGAAGATGTGCTACGACGTGCACTTTGCTGCCAAGAAACTCAAGCCATACTTTCAAGAGCACCCAATCACGGTTGTCTGCACTGCCCCACTTGCCGAAATCATAGGAAACAAAGATGCATCAGGCCGAGTGGCCAAATGGACCATCGAGTTGGCCCCCTACACCATATTCTACCAGCCACATACCGCCATCAAGTCCCAAGCACTGGCCGACTTCCTCGTTGACTAGGCCGAGACCCAGTACCTGCCGCCAGCTCCGGACTCCACTCATTGGCGGATGCAATTCGATGGCTCAAAGATGAGAACCAGTTTGGGAGCCGGCATCGTCCTGACCTCTCCCAAAGGCGACAAGCTCAGATACACATTGCAAATTCATTTTGCCGCCTCCAACAATGTGGCCGAGTATGAGGCGCTAGTACACGGACTCCGGCTGGCCAAAGAGATCGGCATCCGCCGGATCCTGTGCTACGGCGACTTGGACTTGGTAGTCCAGCAGTCGTCTGGCGACTGGGACGCCAAAGATGCAAACATGGCAAGCTACCGCTTCCTCGTTCAGCAGATGAGTGGATACTTTGACGAGTGTGAGTTCCTTCACGTGCCACGGAACGACAACGAGCAAGCTGATGCCCTGGCACCGATCGGCTCCACCCGCCAAGCAATACCAGCCGGCGTCTCCCTTCAGCGCCTCCTCAAGCCGTCTATCAAGCCTTCACCGGAATCAGAGTCTATCTTCGTGCTGGCCGCCCCCGGAGTAGTCGGATATGACTCGGGGGCTGCAGCAGTCGGCCCGGGGACTTCGGCAGGCGGCTCGGGGACTATAGCAGTCGCACTTGGCTCGTAGACTTCAGAACCCGGCCCGGGGGCTGCAGCAGTCGGCTAGGGGACTTCGGTAGGCGGCTTGGGGCCTTCAGAACCCGGCCCGGGGGCTGCAGCAGTCGGCCCGGGTACTTCAACGACGCAGCAAGCGGCACCCGACTCCAACCCGCCGCCTCCCAACCCAACCGCCCTAGTACCAGTGGCCATGATGACAGTGGAGGAAGTTGCAAAACCATCATGGGCGCCGCCCATCCTCAATTTCCTAGTGAGCGGCGAGCTACCAGTCGACGAGATTTTGGCCCGACAGGTGCAACGACGGGCAACAGCATACACCATCGTAAATAGAGAACTTGTTAGGCGCAGCATCACTGGTGTGTTCCAGCGCTGCGTAGAGCCAGAGAAGGGCAAAGCAATCCTCAAAGACATCCACCAGGGTGAGTGTGGCCACCACGCGGCCTCCATTTCCCTTGTCGCCAAAGCCTTCCGCCACGGTTTCTTCTGGCCGACTGCTTTGGAGGATGCCAAGGATTTGGTCAAGAAATGCAAGGGGTGCCAGAAATTCAGCTCCAAACAACATCTGCCGGCTTCCGCACTCAAGACCATCCCCCTCACTTGGCCTTTTTCCATCTGGGGGCTGGACATGGTGGGCCCATTCAAGACAGCACGACGCGGCATGACTCATTTGCTTGTCGTCGTGGACAAATTCACCAAGTGGATTGTAGCAAAGCCAATCAAGAAACTGAATGGTCCGACTGCTGTGACCTTCATCACAGATATCACCATCCGGTACGGTGTACCACACAGCGTCATCACCGACAATGACACCAACTTTGCCAAAGGCGCCTTGGCTCATTTCTGCGCGACGCAGGGCATCCGATTGGACTTAGCGTCTGTTGCCCATCCGCAGTCAAATGGCCAAGTCGAGCGAGCAAACGGCCTCATCCTCTCAGGCATCAAGCCTCGACTGGTTGAGCCACTGGAGTGCTCGGCTGGTTGCTGGATCGACGAGCCGCCGGCCATCCTCTGGAGTCTCTGGACCACGCCGAACAAATCAACCGGCTTCATTCCATTCTTCCTCATGTACGGGGCCAAGGCCGTCATCCCAATGGACATCGAGTTCGATTCGCCTTGCGTCACAATGTACACGGAGGCAGAGGCGAAGGAGGCGCGAGAAGACAACGTCGATCTGCTGGAAGAGGGCCAGCTGTTGGCACTCAGCCGGTCCGCCATCTACCAGCAGAGCATGCGCCGCTACCACAGTTGGAAGGTCAAGCCAAGGTCCTTCCAAGAGGGAGACCTTGTGCTCCGGCTGATCTAGCGAACAGCCGGCCAGCACAAGCTCTCGGCCCCTTGGGAAGGGCCCTTCATCATCAGCAAAGCCTTGGGCAACGACTCCTACTACCTGATCGACGCACAGACACCCAGGGCACGCAAGAGGGACGATTCCGGCAAGGAAACAGAGCGCCCATGGAACACAAAACTCCTCCGAAGATTTTACAGTTGAGAGCAGTATGTACCACGCTACCTTTCGTATTAACTACAAAGACATCAGGACCCTCGAGGAGCACTCTAGGGCTACCCTTTTTATCTATATGATAAGTTTTACGTGTGTGAATGTGTTATTTCATTCCTTCTCCTGGCATCGGGTTCGACCAGTCGGCCCGGGGGCTTGCCGCCTTGTATTATGTTGATGCTACCTGCAGTCGGACAAGTAGTGTGCCGACATTTAAGCCCTCTCTTGCCATAAGTCGTAGCTCATAGAGCGATTGTCTGGCTGGCAAGAGTTGAAGGCAGGAAATAGTGCCCACATGAAAAATGGCTAAGGAAAAAAGCATCTACGTAGACCAAGCTGGCTCCTCGCCTCACCAACCGGCTGTTGAGCAGCCGGCCGCCCGGCTTCTCACTTACTTGCTATGTTCTAAGCGGCCGCAGTACTTGCCTTCCCAAACAGCAAAGCACCTGACCCAGCCACAGACCGCAGAATGGCTGCCTGGCTGGTAGGGCGGCAACCAAGGGAAGGCGGCAAAGGAAAAAGCCAAAAGAGCAGAAAAGCAAGACAAGTTAGAACCCAGCAAAGCACAACTTGTGCGAATAAAGTTAATTTACATAGCAAGGCTCTTAAGCCAAAATTCAACAAGTTTGAATATGCCCCCAGTGGGTGGAACTACGCAAATTTAACAAGTTTGTTCGAGAGATTACAAAAGAAGGAAAAGATAAGATAAACCGGCCGCCTTGGCCAGAGGAGCAGCAGGCGGGTCCGGCAGGTTGGTGGAGTCGAGGCGCCGGCTGGTGGAGTGGCCGTCTGACGAGTCTCGGCCTGGTCATCTTCAGTAGCAGTCGGCGCACTTGCACGCGGCTCATTGCTTGAGGCACGATCGAGCTGAGGCTGGCCATCTGCTCCGCTCTCCGGTGCGTCGTCTTGGCCATCCTCGCCCACTTTGTTCTCACCCTCATCGCTAGAAGCGATCTCCTCCGCCGAGTCCTCGCCGCCTTCCGGGTTCAGCCCAAACCAGTTGGGCGGCACCTCGGCGCCCTCCTCATCCAGCTCGGGGATGAAAACACCGGTGTTGGTGTACTCGGTGATCGCCGCCGCCCGTTGAGTGAGCGCAAGCCCCACCGCCGCCAACTCTTCGTTGGCCTCCTGACGGAAGGTGGCCAACTGGGCTAGGTTCAGCCCAGGATACCATGCCTTGACAAACTCCAAAGGCCCTCCAGGCGACGGCACGAGCCGCGGAGCCTTTCCAGGCCTCGAAGCGGCCGACTGCCACTTCCAGCCACTCGGTAGTCCGGCTGGGAGTGCGTGGAGCCTAAACGTCCGACCAGAGGGCGGTCAGCACGTGGGCCCCGACACGCTGAAGGCGGCGGAGCATCCGATGAGCCAGCTGGAGGCGAGCGTGGATAGCGACGAGCTGCTCGTTGAGGGTTCGGGGCGCATTGGGCGCAATTTCTACACCAGCCTGCCTTCGCTCGGCACGGTGAGCCTCGTTGGCCTGGCTGGCGGCAACGGCGTAACCAGGAAAGAAGTCTGCGCAAAAGGAAAAAGAAGTCTGAAGCCAGAAGCCGGCTCTTATAACGGTCGGCAGATGAAAGAAAGAAAAGATAAGTCACCATCGATCATATCTTCGATCGCGCTGTAGTCGTCGGTCAGCCCCTTCTCCTTCTCGGCCCAGGCCGAGCACTCGGTCTCAAACTCGGCTTGGAGGTTGGCCTGGCCGTCCTTCACCCTCTGGAGCTCTGCCTTGTGCCGATCCGCCTGGTCCACCAGTTCCTTGACCAGGCGGTCGCACTCCTGGGCCGCCTTGCTGCGCTCTTCCTCCTTAGCACGCAGCGCAGTTTGAGCCTCGCCCAGGTGCTACTGCAGGTCGGCGGCCGCACCTGCAAAAGATAAGAAAGAAAGAGCATCAACATCAACATCAACAAAGAAGACAAAGTGATTGCCGAGAGGTCCGGCCCGACTGCTCAGCAGTCGGCCCGAATCTCGGGGGCTACACCCAGCGGGTGCGCTGACGCGCCCCCGCGAGAAAGAGGATAGAGTAATTACTCCGACTTTCGGCCAAATCAGTAGTCCGCTTGGCCAGCTCCCGTACATGGGAGTTGAAGGCGGCCGCACGGATGTTGTGGTAATCCTGCAACGAAGACAACAGAAGAAAAGAAACAAGTCAGCACTCGGGACTTACTTTTAAGTTCCGAGCCGCCTGCTCAGCAGCCGGCCCGGAACTCGGGGACTACACCCAGTGGGTGCGCTGGCGCGCCCCACGGAAGATTACAAGAATAGAAAACAACAAGCAAAGAAGCGTAACCGGACGACTGCTCGCGTCGCCAGAAACATTTGCGTGTACTGCTGAAGGGCGGTGCCTTGAGTTTGGAGCCGGGCCTGAACGTCCTGCGCGGCTATGTTCAGCACCGCTGTCCCACCCCCAGGCGTCCACTCCGGCGGGGCGGCGCTGGTGGCCTCAGCTATGGGGGCCGAGCTGGCGGCCCTGACCTCCAGCGGCCACGGCGCTGAAGCTGACTTCACCGTGCGACGGCGCACCGGAGTGCGGACTGCGGGAGTCGGGCCCACCACCAGCTCGCTATCGACTGGCGACATTTGCGGCACCTCAGGCCGACTGGTCTAGGCGTCGGCAGTCGATGCAGGCAGGGGCACTTCCGCCCCCACGATGACAGGGTCGCCCCCTCCCCTCTCCATGACCGATTGGTCATCGCCGGCTCCTCCAGTCAGCACTTGGCTTTCCGGCACCGGTAGTACGGCACGCAGCAGGACGACGAACAATAGAGCCCGGATGCGGGCCGCCTTCGCCTCCTGTGCCTTGGCGGCTGCGTCCGCCCGCTCCTTGGCCGTGGCGTCGGCCTGAGCCTTGGTGGCCGCATCGGCTTCAGCCTGCGCCGCCTTGGTTGCATCCGCCTCCTGTGCCTTGGCGGCTGCGTCCGCCCGCTCCTTGGCCGTGGCATCGGCCTGAACCTTGGTGGCCGCATCGGCTTCAGCCTGCGCCGCCTAGGTTGCATCCGCCTTCTCCTGCTCCGCCTTCTCCCGCTCCTCGCGCGCCTCCTGCGCGTTCCGCTCCGTCACCGCCTGGAGCTCGGTGCGCGGGTCCACACGGCAAGGTTCTACAGAGTGGTCCGCCGCCCCAATCACTGAGGCGGCTGGGTCCCGCGAAAGAGAGAGCGGGGTCCTACAAAGGCACGGTGACATGAAACCAGTAAGAAGAATAGAAGACTAGAAGAAAAGTAAACACGAAAGCAGCAATGGAGAAGTCGAAGTACTCACCCGGACACCATAAGGGGCTGCTTCGGGGCTTTCTGGAACTGGGCCGCCTTTGCGGCGGCCGTGTTCTTGGCCTTCTTCGGCCGGCTGCCGAACAACAACGAGTTGGCTCAGCGCTTCGGTGCGCCGCCTGGTGCAGTTGGTGCTGTTGAGGAGCTCACGCCCGCCTTGTCGGCACCGTGCGTATGGCACGGCTCGTTCTCCTCTTCATTGTCGTCCGGCCAGTCCTCGATGCCGCCTCCTCCGGAGCCGCCTGCTCCACCACCGCCACCTGTGGCGTCGTCCTCCTCCATGGTGGCCGCCCCCAAGTCGGGGTCGTCCATGTCGCTTCTCGTCCGGTTCGGCATGAACACGTCGCCCGGCCCCAGAGCGTCGGCGGCCGACTGGGTCGAGAAGACCTGCATCATTGCCGATTGATCAAACGGCAAAGCAAGAACTCCGACAAGTAAAGAAGAAAAAAATTACAAGACTTACCGCAGGCGGTGGGTGCGCGCGGTCGTACGGCGGCTTGCCAAACTGCCAATCCTTCTCCGACAGCTTGCAGTTGGAGTAGTTGACCAGTCGGGCCACGTCCACGTCCGGCAGCTCCCACGTGCACATCCGGCACGGGTCCCGGTGCCCACTCATGCTACTGATGATGTGGGGTCGGGCTTGGAGGGGGAGCACTCGGCGTGCCACATAGGCGGCCAGTAGGTCCGAGCCCTTAAGGCCCTCCGACTCTGTCATCACTTGAAGTCGGGCAAGGGCGGCGGAGGAGGCGGCGGATAGGGAGCTTGGCTTGTAGTGCTAGTTGGCGCGCGGCTCTGCAGGTGGGCCGGCTACATAAGATGGCAGGTTGATGTAGTCCCTCGTCGGATAAATATTCTTGATGTAGAAGTAGGACTTCTGCCACAGCTTGGCCGACTGCAGCAAGGAGATGGGCGGGAAGCGGTTCCCTGCACCCGGACGCCGCACGGCCACGCAGGCTCCGCACTGGGCCGCCGTGCCCTTGGCAGCGGTGCCAAGCTTGATGTAGAAGCACTCTCCCCAGAGCTCGAGAGTGGGGAGAGTACCAAGGTAGACTTCGCACATAGAGACGAAGGCGGCCAGCAGCACCACCGTGTTTGGCGTAATGTGGTGCGTCTGGACTCGGTAGAAGTTGAGGAAGGAGCACAAGAAGCCGCTCGCCGGAAGGCCGAAGCAGCGAAGAAAATGGGACCGGAAGATGACGCATTCGTCGTCCTCCGGCACCGGCGAGATTTCTGCCTCGGGGGGTGGGGGAGGACACGCAGCTTCACGTTCGTCTCCCGGGGCAGCCGTCACATCTGATGAAGAAAGGAGAGGTGGTCGTCGTGGACGTTGGAGCCGTCCTAGTCGCCGGCCCGTAAGCGCGCCATGGACGAAGGAGCTCGTCGGAGGCGAGGCGCAGTAGCGGACGGGCGAAACCGCGGCAGAGCTAGAGACCCGCGGCGAGGAGAGGCCCGGCGATGGAGAGCTGCGACAGCACTTCGGCAAGACGAAGAGGCGCTTCGGCAGCGGAGAGAAAGAAGAGAAAAATGGCGGAGGCGAAGGGAGAGGAGGGCGCGCGTGCGTCTGCCGCCCCCTCCTCCCCATACTTATAGCCTCAGGCGGCGAAGCCGAGGTGGTGAGATGTGGGGGGTCATGGGATTAATTGCGTCCGCTCCCCCCATGATCCCACGATTACTGCGCCAGTTAAGGTGCGTATTAATGGAAGTGGAAGCCCAACCGCCCACTGCGGCCGCAGCGGATCCGCGCACGTGCCAAGGCCCTGTAGTGGCAGGCCCGGGCCTGCGGCGACGTCCCATCGCGTGCGTGGGCTGGCAGGTTGGCCTAGCCTACTGGCGCCGCGTGGCGGGCGAGCAACGGCCGGCAGGCCAACCATCCGGCCGTTATGCCACCCGGCCCCGCGCGACGTTTCAAATTCGTCAGGCGGCCGGCCTGGCCATGGTCGACTCCTACAAGTCGGCACTTCAGAAGACGGACGAAGGAAAGCAACCAGACCACTCGGAGTAGGAAGCTGCCGAGGCTTCTCGCCTTTTCAGCCGCGGCGCCCCACCAGCTTCGGGGACTACTGTCGGAGTAAATGACCACGGGTAGCCTCATCAGCCCCCATGGTATTTCAAACATCGGGGCCGGCTGCGCCCCTCAAGCACCGAAGACAAAGGGACGCCTTCTTGGGGGCGGCCAGACCAAGCGGCCGGCTGCTAGAAGGCGGCGAAATCCGGCAGGCGGCCAGGAAGTGGACCGACTCCTAGCAGGCGGCCTCCAAGGAGGCCGGCTCCTAGCAGACGGCCCCTCGTGCCCTCAAAGTTTGCATCCACATAAACATGACAAGACGGGGCGTGGCTACAGTGCGGCCTGCCACCCCCGAATCCAGGGTGGAATGTGGCCACAGTGCGGCGCACCAAGCGGACATCCCACGTCCGACGCAGCACTGTTGCCACGCTATCCGTGACATCATCCATGGCAAAGGAAGCGATGCCCCCACGACAGGCTGTCGGTACGGCCCGCAGGCGGCGGGCCCTACCTGTCCGTGAGAAGCCAGAGGGCGGCTGGCCGTAACCAGTCGGCACGGGGGAGGCCGACTCCTGGGCAGGCGGCCCTCCCCCATCCTTGGAGTCTGTGCGCCATTAACGAGATAAGACAAGATGTGGCTACAGTGAACGCCCGCTAGGCAGCGAAACTATAGCCATGCTTCCCCCGACAAGGCCTCCGTCATCAAGGGCGAGGCTACAGTGGCGAGCAGCCGACAGGACCCGCAGGCGGTGGGCCCTACCTGTCGGCTGAGAGGCCGGCAGCCGGCGGGTCCCACCAGGTGGCGGGCCCCAGCAGCCGACGGAGAAGCCGGCTGCCAGAGACGCTGATGGCTAGGTCCTACACCCAGTCGGATTACCGTTGTTCCCCTGGGAGGTAGGCCTATATAAACCCCCAGGGCACGTATGCAAAGGGTTCAACATCATAGACAACTTACACATAGAGAGAGAAGTAGAGCTAGCCTTGCCCTTCTTCCTCCTCTAGCCAAATAGCTCTAGGAGCAACCTTGTAGCCACTCTATTGTCATAGTGATCATGCGGAGACCCCGCAGAGCAGGACTAGGGGCGTTACCTCCTAGGAGAGCCCCGAACCTGGGTAAGATGCGTCGGCGTACGTGTTTACGCCTTATCCCGTTTCTAGGCACCGGCGACGTACTACTCTCCCCCACCATGATAAGCCATCCTTTGGCATATGTCGCACGAAACCCCCGACACCCACACGCTTTGTGCTACAGTGACTGATCTGCATCGTCTGAGTTTGATCCAATAGTCATGTTGTGCCGAGACATGGACATGCCCATGCAGAGGACGCCTAAACACCACCGAAGTCCCTCTGCTTCTTGAGGCGCACGACGTTGGTGATGCAGGGTGCAACGTCCCGTAGAGGCCGCTCCCGGTCGATGGGAGCCAGCTCATCAAAGACGGCGTCCAATGGCACGAATGTATTCCGGTGACGGAGCCCTGAGAGGATTCAGCCGGCAACGGCGACGGCAGCCCGCAACCCCTCCTTGTCCAACTCCGCCCCCACCATCGTGCAGAGACGGCTCAGCTCCTTGGAGATATAGGTGAAGAAGGAGACCAGTTCAGGAAGTCACAGCTCGTTGAAGTCGACGGGGTGGTCGAACGGGTTTAGCCCGACGGCCGGCATGGTCGCGCTGGCATGACGGTAGGCATCGCGCAGCCGCAACACGTGTGTGGCAACTTGATCCACCAAGTGGCTGAGGCGATCCTGGACCTCGTCACGATCGGCCAGCTCGCGCTCCAGCCGGCTCCCCTGATGGCCTATCGTATCTCCCGCTTTCTTCAGCAACGCCGCCGACACCTCGAGAATCTTTCTGGTGGACGCCTGCCGCTTTTGAAGCTCCATGAACTCCTGCACATAACGGAGGAGCATGGCACTCCTCTCCTCCTTGAGCTCACGGAGCTCCACGTCCTTGGCCCTGAGCTCCGCATCCTTGGCCTGGAGCACCTGTGTCAGGCGCCTCACCTCAGACTCCGTTATCTGTTGCACCGCCATGGCACCAGGTAGAGGCAATGGGGAGAGGAAGCAAAGGGGGCGAAACGGCTTAAAGGCAATGCAATCTACGGGAAGGCGGAGGGAGCCAGCCGAGTAGCGGGGAATCTTTTGGTTTTCACCATGGGAAAACACCAGCCGACGACTTCTCACATCAGGGAGCAGTGGGTTTTACATGCGGAGTCATCGTGACTAATTACTGATGCGCCTGCTCCCGTCAATCAAAAATTAAAAATCCTGCCACGCCTGCCGCACCCAAAGACTAGAGCAACGCCGCGGTGGATATTTAAATTTACCTGCCGGCAAGGAGATAAAAAAAGGGGTGAAAAAACAAATGTGGCAGCGGCCTGGCTAATTAGTCGCACTAGCCCAACTAGCTAGCCATCATGCTTCACTGATGTACTCGACGGGAAAGGTGGTCTTTTGTGATTTGATGACTCATTTACTTACTTCGGCGCTACGACCGAGGAGGACCCAGAAAACGCGCGGTAGGGTGTCCCACGTCTTGGCAAGGAAGAATATATGCGTGCACCACCCGGGAGGACCCCGAAACCGCGCGGTAGGGTGTGCCACGTCTCGGCACGGAGGAAAAATGTGCGCGTAAAAATATCTTTATCAGACATAGTAGTACCTATGGTTCGACCTCGGGACCCAGCCAGTCGAAAACACCCCACTAGCCACACAGCTTCATCATGCTAACGTGGCACGGAGGATAGGTGTGGTTAGCTCCGTCTCGACCAGCCACAATGTCTCTTGTTCTAGGCGATTCTTCTATTATCCAAGCTTTTTTAGTTATAAGAACATCACGGCAACACTACAAAAAAAAGACACATCCGTGACATTTTGGGCCGAACGAAAAAAAATTCTGTCATACATATGCCACTTCTATGACGATAATTGTGACAAAACCCGGTATCATCATAGATGTGGTGGGCTCCTACTTCCATGACAAAAAATCATGACAGAAAATGGGCTTTTCGTCCTGGGCGGGCCGGAGACGCAGCTGCACGACATTCTTTGGGCCGTCAATGACGGAAAAAACCGTGGTAGAAGCGAGGGCGAGGAAAATTTCGGCGAGTCCCGGTTACGGTGGGAGGTCGGGGGCCGAGCGATGCGTGTTTCTGTCGTACACGTACGCGCGTGTGTGCGAGGCGTTGGCTCTAACTGAACCCGAGCGAGGCGTTGGGCTCTAACTGAACCCAAGCGATTGCACTGCAGGGTACGCGTTACTGAACCCGAGTGATCGATCAATGGCTGTTAACTGAACCCGATCGAGCGATTCCTTCGCTACTGCTGCTAACTGAAGCCGATCGATGCTGCCTCTGGGGTGAACAGTGAGCGTTGTGGGGGGTGGATGAACAGTGAGCGGTGGCGTTGCCTCTGGATGAACAGGACCCTGTGGTGTGGAGGGGTGGATGAACAGTATACGGTGGAGGGGTGCCCGTGGAGGGGTGGTTGAACAGGACCCCGTGATGTGGAGGGCTGGATGAACAGTAGACGGTGGAGGGGTGCCCGTGGAGGGGTGGTTGAACAGTAGCCGGTGGAGTAGCGCGCGGTGGAGGCTAGATGAACAGGAGCCCGTGGAGGCTGGAGGAGGTCGACGGTAGCCCGTGGAGGCTGGAGGAGGTCGACGGTGGAGATGAACAGTATCCCATGGAGTCCTGTTTTGCGGTACGCCACACCCCTCCCGATGAACAGGACCCCCGTTTCGACCGTAGGAGGTCCGTTTCGTCCGTTTTGCGGTACGCCACACCCCTCCCGATCAACAGGACCCCCGTTTCGACCGTAGGAGGTCCGTTTCGTCCGTTTTGCGGTACGCCACACCCCTCCCGATCAACAGGACCCCCGTTTCGACCATAGGAGGTCTGTTTCCTCCGTTTTGTGGTACGCCACACCCCTCCCGATCAACAGGACCCCCGTTTCGACCGTAGGAGGTCCATTTCCTCCGTTTTGCGGTATGCCACACTCCTCCCGATCAACAGGACCCCCGTTTCGACCATAGGAGGTCTGTTTCCCCCGTTTTGCGGTACGCCACACCCCTCCCCAGGAACACGACGCATTTCGTTGCCTCCCCATGAACACGACGCATTCCGTTGCCTCCCCATGAACACGACGACGATGTTGTTTCTCCGTTCCGACCCAGCCATGTACACGAGCCCTGGCCGTACGTATGCGCGAGTAGGCGTTCGAGACCCCGCCCGTATGTACACATACGTGGCCGTATTTTCTTTCTTGCACCCTGGCCGCTGTACGTACGTGTACATGCTACGTGTGCGCCTCTACTACGACATGTACGCGCCTCTACTACGACACGTGCGCGCCTCTACATCCACCAGTATATATGTACGTACACGTTCGCGACCAGAATGACAATGCTACGTACGCTTCGACCAGGTGGGTGCCGACTGTCAGGCACTTCCTTGCCTGCGAAGATGTAGCTGGTGGGTCCCAGCAGTCAGGGGGGCGAATCATTTTTTTTTGCCCGGACGCACTTCCTTGCGTGTGAAGATGCAGCTGGTGGGTCCCAGCAGTCAGGGGCAAACGTTTTTTTTCGCGAAATACGGTGGCCCGTCCGGTGGGTCCCCGCTGTCAGGTGGAGGAATAATTATTTTGCACGTAATAAGGAGGCACTTCCTTGGTGCGGCCGTGGACCCAGCTGTCTGCTCTCCACGTACAGTCCACGTCCGATGGAAGCTGTTCCTTGACCACGTTGACCACGTCGCGCGGAGAGCACCAGGGCGGTGGACGTCGGCGAGGCCTAGGAAGGGGACGACGCAGAGCCGGGGAAGACGCGGGAGTGGATGCCCACGCGTAGAGGAGTACGAGGGTTCACTGGTTCGCTGCGGTGTGAGGCTGCCGTCGCCGCAGAATAACAGGGGTGTGGGTAAGTAGAGGGATGGCCTGGCCAGCGGTGGGAGTAGTAGGGGGTGGTGAGGCCTCCGCCGCATCGCTGCCGGCCACGGGAGGTAGGAGCACGAGGCACGACCGGCGCTGGTTTGGGCGGCTAGAGCAAGAAGACCAGAGGTTGAAGAAGCACTACGGCCGTTGGATGGACATCGTACGGTCACTGGAGCTAGAATCGTGCATATTGACTAAGTTGACAAAGCCCTCCGTCCCCGTCAACTTAGTAGGCCCACAAGTCAGCCTGCCACTATAATGGGTCCCAGCTAACAGGGGGAGTATTCATTTTTTTGTGCGTAATAAGGAGGCACTTCCTTGCGTGCGAAGATATAGCTGGTGGGTCCGAGCTGTCAGCGGCGGTAACATTTTTTTCGCGAAATACAGAGGCCCTTTCGGTGGGTCCCTGATGTCAGGTGGAGGAATCATTATTTTGCGCGTAATAAGGAGGCATTTCCTTGCGTGCGGCCGTGGACCCAGCTGTCGGCCTCTCCACGTACAGTCCACTTCAGATGCATGTCGGTCGTTGACCACGTTGACCAGGCCGCGCCGAGAGCACCAGGGCCGTGGATGACGGCGAGGCCTAGGAAGGGAACGACATGGAGGCAGGGAGGACTCGGCAGTTGTTTCCCACGCGGAGGGGAGTACGACTGTACGAGGGTTTACTGGTTCGTCTGCCATCGCCGGAGAATAACAGCAGGTGTGGGTGAGTAGAGGGATGGCTAGGCCAGCGATGGGAGTACGGTGGGGCGGTGAGGCCTGCGCGGCAGCACAGCCGCCGCGGGGAGGAGGGAGCAGGCAGTCCCGCCGGCGATTGTTTGAGCGGCTGGAGCAGGAAGAGCAGAGATTGAAGAAGCACGACGGCCGTTCGATGGACATCCAACAGTCACTGCTTATGCGTCAACCTTTTTTTAGGAAAGCCTCAAATCTGTGGAAAACAACATACATCCCATCTGCCATTATTTCTAATAATTTACAGCCCATTTGCTAATTCTTAAGGTTTTTTTGGAGCCCATATTCTTTTTGTTAGCATTACAGCCCATATTGTGGCCACGGTTAAAAAATTATACGAAATTTTGCAAATTTCAGTGCGGTCCAAACTGTTTTTAATCCCGAAATTTTGACTCACATTCAAACTGATTTTAAAAATAAATGTATATCAATATAAAATCCAACAAATTCTCCACGCATAAAAATTAATGTAATTTAAAATCTCGAAATGAAAAAAAGATATTTGAAACTAATTGCCGGTTCGATGTGTTTTAAAAATGTACAGCCCATTTCTCATTACTGATAGGCCATTTTCTCGGCCAGCCGAATGAAGCTCTCCTCGTCATGAAAGATTTGCAGCCCAACAGGCCTGACAAAACGACTTACTTGGCAAATCACAAAAAAACTGGGCTCTGGCCGTGGACCCAGCTGTCAGCCTCTCCACGTACAGTACTCCTCCGATGAAAGTCGGTCGTTGACCACATTGACCACGCCGCGCCGAGAGCACACGGGCGGTGGACGACGGCGAGGCCTAGGAAGGGGACGACGTGGAGCCGGGGAAGACGCGGCAGTGGATGCCCACGCGGAGAGGAGTACGAGGGTTCACTGGTTCGGCTGCGGCGTGAGGCTGCCGTCGCCGCAGAATAACAGGGGGTGTGGGTGAGTAGAGGGATACCCTGGGCCAGCGGTGGGAGTAGTAGGGGGCGATGAGGCCTCCGCGGCATCACAGCGGGCCACGAGAGGCAGGAGCACGCGACACGACCGGCGCTGCTTTGGGCGGCTGGAGCAAGAAGACCAGAGGTTGAAGAAGCACTATGGCCGTTGGATGGACATCGTACGGTCACTGGAGCTAGAATCGTTCATATTGATTAAGTTGACAAAGCCATCCATCCTCGTCAACTTAGTAGGCCCACAAGTCAGCCACCCACTATGGTGGGTCCCAGCTAGCAGGGGGTATTCATTTTTTGGTGCGTAATAAGGAGGCACTTCCTTGCGTGCGAAGATATAGCTGGTGGGTCTGACCTGTCAGCGGGGGGAACGTTTTTTCGCGAAATACAGTGCGTAATAAGGAGGAACTTTCCTTGCGTGCGACCATGGACCTCGTGGGTCCCAGCCGTTAGGCTCTCCACGTACAGTCCTCTTCCGATGACTCTCGTATGTTGACCACGCCGCGCCAAGCGCACCGAGGCGATGGACGACGACGAGGCCCCAGACCGGAACGACCCGGAGATGGGGAAGACGCGGCAGTGGAGTCGCAGACGGAGAGGAGTGGGAAACTTGACTGGTTCGGGTGCAGGGTGGGCCTACACTCGGCAGAGAATAACAGGAGGTGCGGAGTGGAGGGATGGCCTGGCCGTCGGCGGGGTAGCCTTTCGCTGAGGAGCGCAAAACAACGCCGCTGGACGCCGAAGGCTGGAGCAGGCGGTTCCGGCAGCGCTGGGAGAAGAAGACGAGAGATTGAAGAAGAATGCCGGCCGTTAGATGTAAATCCAACACCTTCTTAGGCTTTGACCTACTGGCCCACATGTCAGCCAGTCCATTTGTTTTTTAGTCCATTTGGTGGGCTGGGTGAAACAATGATGTAGCATCTATGCAGCCCGTTTAAATCCCATTTGCATTTTTCTTGAAATCCGCGGACTTGCTGGGCTGGGTGAAAACATCATGTTGGGCTAGACGGAGAAATGTTATAAAAACATAAACACATGATTGCACGTCAGTAAAATCTTCGCAAGCTTATGTACGCAATCACTAGGAGTTAACTTGCCAAGTTATATGTAAACAATTATTATTATTATTTTGTAAGAACTTTCAACTTACAAAATAAAATATCATTTTAATTTGATGAGTTAATAGTACATGGGGTATTATTATTTTTTAGGCTAGACGTGGGATAGTTGAGTTGGTTCTAGGGGAAAGTACTGGGAGAAAACTCAGTTTACATCGAAAAAGAAAGTGGGAGAAAATTCAGAGACCTGCTGGGTCCACCTGAGGAGGGGAATATGTTGGGAGGAAGGAGATTCAAAGCACGGCAGCCGAGTGAACTAGTTTTTTTTTACGGACAAGTGAACTAGTTTACATACATAAGCAAATAGCCACTAAAAAAGCAATCAGGTTAATGGGTTCTTAAAAGAAATATTTCGGACAAAATAGATAATTACGACACATAGGCTAATGCATGAAACACTCAGATGATAAAGGTGCTTATAAACAGGTAAAGTACAACATCTAGACCTTCCTGGCACGCTTGATCATGACGCTGTGGCTGTCCGTGTACTCGTCGGTTACGGGAAGCAGACACGCGCTCATGTCCAAGATCTGCCTGTACATGTCGTAGCATGCGTATGCGTCCTTGGTCGCGTAGGTTATGTAGGCTAGATTCAGAGGTACCTCCCACGTGTTCAGGTCGTCTTCTTTCATGTTGGCGTATCAGGGGTCGATGATGGTCTCAGCGAGGTCAACCACGGAGTCCCTCTCCTGCCCGTTGCTGATGATCTTGTATTGCTTCTGGATGTCGACAAGCTTGTTGCACCAGATGGCCGAATCGTTGCGTTCTTCCTTCTCTCCACCGTAGCGAAGGTGCAGTCGGCGCTGCCGATGAAACGGGCGAATGCTCCAGAACCTGGTGCAGCCATAGGACTGAGGCGAGGCAGAGCTTCACCGAGTCCGTATCGTTGGTGTACATCACATTCAACTTGGTGCAGCCATAGGACTGAACGGCGAACTCAAAGGGGAACTCCTTGCTGAAGTCCATATCCAGCAGGCTCACCCCTCAGATCGCCATTGGAGTCTCTTTGAGTGAACAAGTGTGTAGGCGGCAGCAGCAGTTCGTTTTTCAGCTCTTGGGAAACTGGACTCAACAGTAAGCTGAGTGTGTACAGGCGACAACAGTTACTACCCCTCCCTCGTCCGCTGCACGCCCGGCAGAAGATGCACCCTCGGCCACACGTCGGTTCACGAGCGGGTCTGTATTGGTACTATAATAACAGGAGTTAGTGGTCACTTTACTTAAATTTAATTAGCTTTAATAGAAATTTATACTTAAAACAAGCAATGCATTCGCTCGTTCTATCAGTGCCACAGGATCAACATGCACAACAATTAGAATTATTATTCTCAGGACTTACACGATCAGCACATTTGTCGCACTTTCACAAAGATAATACTACCAAGTTTGAACTGTTTGTTATGGTTGTTGTCCTCTGCATCATCATGCCGTG
The DNA here is from genome assembly GCF_018294505.1 of Triticum aestivum. Lineage (NCBI taxonomy): Eukaryota > Viridiplantae > Streptophyta > Magnoliopsida > Poales > Poaceae > Triticum > Triticum aestivum. The sequence goes on from NC_057805.1 coordinate 363,406,903, forward strand.
TTTCCCAGCTTGCAAGATTCAGAACCAACAAATAAGATACAACTAATAAGTACAACAAAGATGCCTACACATCTCATTGATTCCCAGCTTGCAAGATTCAGAACCAACAAATAAGATCCAAATAATAAGTACAACAAAGATGCCTACACATCTCATTGATTCCCAGCTTGCAAGATTCAGAACCAACAAATAAGATTCAAATAATAAGTACAACAAAGATGCCTACACATCTCACTGATTCCCAGCTTGCAAGATTCAGAACCAACCCATTAGAGCCTTTTGATAAAGTGAATATCGGGATTAAATCCATCTTGGCTAGCCATGTCATACAATCGAAGAACTTGGCGAATGCTCTTGACCGTCACAACATCTGTAGTTGAGTACTCCTGTTTGCACAACACAGATAATAAAGAGCATGATTACTATAATACTGGCACTATTGGAAGTCAACCTGCAGCTCCACTCGATGATTCAATTCATGCCACTTTTTCTGCAGTTCACCTGAAATGAAGTAAAAATTGTATCATTCAGCTAGCAAGAAGTACTTGCTCTTGTGAGTTGGCAGGTTCTTCTTTAGTAGTTGCACAAAAATTGAGCAACCTTAAGGTTGGCTGTCCGGCTCATGTAAGGTGCAACTATAATTTTCTTATCCTTTTGTGCAGTTCCACTAAAATAAAGTGCCATTGTGGTGACAGTGACGACTCCATCTTGCAAAGGTTAATAAAATGTTTCACGAGATTACCAGCAGAACTTGACGGAGATTTTGGAAACTCCAATCACCATTTTGTGCAGTTCCACCAAAATTGAGAGATGTTGCCCATGTGACATTTTAGTTGAACTGCACAAGATACTCATTCCAAAAAAAGTGTTTTGTGCACTTCACCAAAAGGTCACAATAGCAACAAGGTGAAATGGATATCCCTATCTGCACAAAAAGATAGAAAGTAAACAGTTGTTGGTCAATAAGAATATACGAAACATATACAAAATGAAAAGAAGCATCTTAATTATGTTCATGGCAATCACGCAAGGACAGTAGAAATTTTGAAATGTCAGCAATGCTTCGTGTTACCAGAAGCATTACGATCAACAATGAGATTCCTCAAATATGGGATTACTTTAATGGTGGCATTGCTTGTTTACCAGACACAGTAAATCAACAACAGCTAAAGAGTTGGTTTAAGGGCATGGGACCATGGGGACACCAGGACACTTAGCAGCGTAAAGGAGCAACTTACTTATCATACTGGGGAAAACAGCAGGAGTGCCATTTGTAACACAGTTTAATTGCATCTTATCACTGGAGGCATCAGATTAACAATAACACTGGTTAGACATGTCCCTAAGGTAACAGTGTGATCGCTTCATTTTACATGCGCCCTTACATTAACAATAGCAAAAGGTTGGTATAGGGACATGCGACAGTGGACGCATCAACACAATGTACCTACAAGGAGGCATAAAGTGGTGATGCCGAGTTTGTTCATGCTATGTGAGGGCAGCAAACCTAATCCTGGAGACATTGTACTATGTGAGGGCAGCAAATCTAATCCTGGAGACCTTTTACTATGTGAGGACAGCAAATCTAATCCTGGAGACCTTTTACTATGTGAGGGCAGCAAATCTAATCTTGGAGACCTTTTACTATGTGAGGGCAGCAAATCTAATCCTGAGACCTTTTACTATGTGAGGGCAGAAAATCTAATCTTGAGACCTTTTACTATGTGAGGGCAGCAAATCTAATCCTGGAGACCTTTTACTATGTGATGGCAGCAAATCTAATCCTGGACATACTCTGTTGACTTGTCCACCAGCCGCCACTTTCTATCCTTTTTTCAACCAATAATAGATCTGTTCCTTATCCAGTTTGTACTGCGTTTTCCCATTATTTCCCTTTTCAACCAAGAGACCGGTTGGGTATCCGGTCTCTACTACTTTCACCATATTATTTCCTCTTTGAAACAAGTCCTAGATTCATGCTACAACTTTCCCCCCTTTCTTCGTTGTTTGAACAAAGCCCTAGATTCGAATGCATGAAGTAGCTTTACCTCTAATAATACTAAAAATTTAGGTGGCTTTGGAAGAGCTGATGGGAGTAGAAAAATATGCACATGCAGACACGTGGGGAGCTGGGGCAGTAGAGCAAGGCCGCTTTCGAAGAACTTATACCTGAGGGTCGCCGGGATGTCGGCGGCGGCAGGTCAGATCTGCGGACAATACGGCAGGGAGGAAGAAGGGTCGGAGGACCTCCCGAGCCGGTGCTGTGACGGAGAGAATGGCACGGGCAGAGGATCGGGCCCCTCCGGCAGCTGTGGGTTTCCTCCCTCGGCGGCGATGACCGCGTGAACGATGCACCTTTTAGTCCTCTACACACACCGGCCGAAGGGATTCGGCCGGATCTGTGACCAGCGGTGAGCAGAGAGAAAATGTTGCTACCGCTGTCTTGTTTATATCTGGAGAGGATGAGAGAATGAAGAGAGCAACCCTAGTAAAGCAAGCGCTCAGGCCCCTGCGTCCATATATAGTGGAGTGATTATATTTTTTCTCTCCACAACAAGCGTTTCAAGTTGTGTAGGTAAGAAAAGAAACTCTCTATTTAAGGTGACTACTGTACGACTCCTACTTACTACTAGTAGTACTACAGTATTGTTCACTTGTGCTCCCTGCCCCTCCATTCATTGAACAACCCCACGGGTGAATAAACATACAGTAAGTACTGTATTTATATAGAACGAACAAGCTCGAACTATTTTCGCGTAGTTAAAAGTTGAGGGCGGGGCTTTTCCCGGGCAGTACGCGCGGCAGTTTTCGGGTAGGCGGTTTGACAGAGAGGCAAGGAGGGTGAGCGAGTGGGGCTGTGTGATTTGACGGTGCGTTACTGCTGGAAAGACTTGTGATATGACCACTCACTATAGTCATGAATTACTGGCGCTCCGACCGGGGTGATGCCCCCCTTCCGTTCTGCGCTCTAATCTGGTGCATGACACGTCGGCCCGGATGCTGGCTCTCCCACACGTCGAAGTAGTAAGAAGGAGCAAAGAATGATGCGGTATATACTAGTACTATACTACAGTACTACTCAGGTCGGAGGAGTGCAAACCACGGCAGCCCAGTGAACCAGCAGTGCGAACCACGGTAGCCCAGTGAACTAGCAGTAGAAAACAATGTGGTGATATAGCCATAAAAAACAATGTGCTACGGTCCACGCTGTAGCATGTACCGTAACACTCCTCTTTGTTTGGATCCCTAAGTTAGAGCTAGTTTGGGTTAAAATAGCCTCAAATCATCGAAACAAGAGGGGTTAGTTTGAGCTAGTTTGCTCTAACCCAGCTAAAAAACTAGCCCGGTGGAGAGGTTCTAATTGGGTTAGTTAACCTCGGGCCCACTAAAAGAGAACTAAAAAAATCTCCCCTGCCCGCACCAGATCGCTCCCCCCCTCTCGCACAACTCCTCTCTGTTCCCCATAGGGCCGCTCGCCCTCTCTCTCCTCCGGCCGCCCTCTCCTTTCGGCCTCCGCCGCCCTACTCCGGCCGCCCTCTCCCTCCGGCCTTCGAAGGTCGCCCCGCTCCCCCTTCACAAGTCGTTTTTCTCCCTCTGTCGTGCGCGGCGGCAGCGCATCTACCAGGGAGGTCGCGAGAGGGGTGAGTTTGTTCGTTCCTTCTCTGTCTCACGGCCATATCATTGATCTTGCTTGCTCTAGCGCTAATTCTGATTTGGAAAAGTAGATCCTGATCAAACTTGGTATAGATTTGTGGTGCACGCATGGAATTGTTTGATGCTGCTTGAGGAGGTAATAAATCTTTCTAGAGGCCCAAAGATTCAGGTCACCTTTCTAGGTATTTCAATTTCAGGCTTGCATTATTTCTAGAGGCCCAAAGATGCAGTTCACCTTTCTAGGTATTTCAATTTCAGGCTTGCATTATTTCTAGAGGCCCAAAGATTCAGTTCACCTTTCTAGGTATTTCAGTTTCAGGCTTGCATTATTTCTAGAGGCCCAAAGATTCAGTTCACCTTTCTAGGTATTTTAGTTACAGGCTTGCATTATTTCTAGAGGCCCAAAGATTAAGTTCCCAGT